>NC_066363.1:31127500-31427500 GCF_013377495.2 Cygnus atratus | reverse complement strand
CAACTGGTTATCAGAATCATCTTTGTCTGCTTGACTCAACAGTGCACCTACAGTATGGCATATTCTGCAAGTCTAGGGGTACTCTTAGTTAAGCCTGCGAGTACACAAAAAAAAATCACTTTCGAATTTGAAACTTTTTTTTGCACTCAATGCTATACTTCTGTAATTTGCTTTTCACCTTAGCCAGTTTTTCAAGAATACAGAAATGGTTTACTTAATTCTGCTCTTTTCGTTCCCTCCTCTAAACACCAATTACTTAGAGGCACCAAGCCAAGTAACTTATAAAAATTCTTATAGTTTCGTCTGAAAACCTGGAGAAATCATTTCTGAAATGTATATGCTCAGTAACTTGAAGTGCACTGGATGAATGGGGTTTCTGCAATTCCATTATACTTCAAAAATCTTTAAATAATTATGACTAAAATAACAATGCAAGGTCATGTATAGTCTTGTAAGGTCCTATTCTCTTATCAGCTACAGATTTTAAGGTACATTTTACAGGTAACAATTCAAGATATGCAAGCTTTTTCTTTTCGTAATAAACAGTTATCTTCACATGAAAGTGGTCAGATGGTGTATGTGGTATGTTTTTTTTAAAAAATGCATTTTACTGTCCCCTCTTAAGAATCAGATTCTGAAAGTGAATCTGTATCTTTGATGTGAATTTCAAGGTTCGTAGTTGATTTTAAAAGCAAACAAATAAACAAAAAACAATCTTAGACAAAGTATTATTAATACAATAGAAAAATTTTAATCAAACCTTATGCTCCACTGATCTGTCTTTTGAACACTTAAATTCACCCTAAGTGTTCTGAGGCGTGACAGTTTCTAAAGTAGTAACATTTTCAGTATTTCTTCAGTAACGCACCTGTACACACTCCAGTATCACCTACTATAATCATGAAACTAGAACCACCCCAAACCAAGCTCTAAATACAATGAAGAAAAATTTCAAGGTTGAAGCAATGATACAGTGTTATTTTAACATTCAGAAACCTTCTCCTTAATTCTCTTCCTCTGATTTATGACCTGAATGCACAGAATACAAAGCCCATCTAGACTAGGAAAATTAGCTGTTGCTAAGGACAGCTTTGAGATCATCACTGTCCTCTTGACATGTATTGAGGATGGCAGGGCAAGTACCCTTTAACAGGACAGCACTTGGAAGAAAATAAAAAAGAGGCTGTGCATATTTAAATTATATCTCAGTAACAGTCTGAAGGCTCTTAAGGTCCCATCTCCTTCAGTACATGGGTTCAGCATGTGCTTGAAGCAGAAAGCAGTACTTCCAGACATTCGAAGCAGGAATTCACAGATCCAACACCAGGAGATGGCGCTGCTAGCAGATGTTGAGGAATTATCTGACAAGAAGCTGTCTTAAGCTCCTCATAGTCCTCTCCGTGTTCAGGTTCAGCATTTTCCCTTGAAACCTCGAGACAATTCCTTCTTGAGAAGCACTGGGCACATGAAGTCTGAAAGCGTTCTGATAAGCAGGTATTTCAACTTGTTTCTGCCTTCTTTGTGAAAGCAAGAAGGCATCTGCCTAGCAAAGGGAGACCCCTATAAGAACCTTCTTTCATTCGCGCTCATTGACTGCCCATCCACCGCACTCAGATACTGTGTGCGCCTTGGCAGATGACCTTAATACACTTCCCTTTTTCTTCCTGCAGAGCTGTCTTTCAGTCTACAGAAGCTGCCTACACCATGCTAGAAGCAGCAATTTAATGAAGAAAAGGTACAGGTCTGCAATTCATTGTGATTAGAAACAAATGGAACGTGCACACCTCTGCTGCTTAGATCTTCCAGCTCATGTATCACTTGTGTTGGAGATTGGACCAGGGACCGTGCTCTCCTTCAGCTTACACAACACTCAGCACGTGGATGATGTACCATTCTAACTTAATCCTTTTTTTTTTTTTTTTTTAAAAAACAAACTATTGGAAAACACCACTTTTTTTCTCCTCCCCACTATTCTCTTATCAAATCAAGACTTGAAGCTGGATGACAGAGGAATATATACTGCTGACTGAGTACAACTATAGTTTTATACCATCTGCAAAAATATTTATACAGCTTTCTGAACACCAAGTCAAGTTTCCTACATAAACAAGATGACAGACCACTATCAATGCTTATGTTGTACAAATACCAAGTTTCATTCAGTTGTCAAAAGAAAAAAAGGCTCAGGTTAATTAGCTGCAGATTACATCTTCTGGTTTTCTTCATTCATAGTTCTCATAGTGAAGATACCCATAAAAGTACTTCTTTATTCTTTAATTCTCAAAATACCCTCTAAATCTGCCCCCCCAAAAAAAAACAAAATAAACAGAGTAGGGAAGGGGTGAAGACTACAGTAGTCAGTTAATACACACTTAGACGCATTACAGAAGATAACACCTTTACCTTTTCAAAAAATAAAAGCAGAATAATGGGAGAACATTACTAAGACAAAAAAGTTGACTAGAACTCATCATAAATCTTAAAATCATACAGCTTAACACACCCACCACGTAATTTTTATCATTTTAATGAGAAATTAGGTGAATTTTTGTAATCAGTGAATACAGCAGAAAATACTTTCTGGTTTTTTGGACAGCAGAGAAGCCAGTAGTGCTACAAAACTCACTGAACAGAGTTCACCACACCAACTACTGAAGTCAGAACAGAATTATTCTGACTCTGCCCAGCTACTGAATACTCCGATCTACTTCAAAATAGAGATTTTTAAGAAAAACAGTGGGAATTTAAAGATAAAAACCGCAAACTTCTTATGGAAAAGGTTTTCTTTTGGGTACATGGAGAATGCTTATTACAGGGAAGTGTCAAACTATGGGTCTAGTATTTTGAAGTAGAGGGTGCAGAGAGAAGATTCAGTCTTTTATAAACTTATCAAAGAAATGCACTGGGGTTTGCACGGGGATCCTTTTGGTTCCTGTACCTATAGGTCAGCCAGACTCCCAGGATCTGAAAGGAAAAAAAAAAACGACGATATTATTAAGCAGAGGGTTTCCACCCTCATCTTCCATCAGTTTTACTAAATTTGTTTTAAACATAAAACCCTGATAACGAATTTATAGTATATGAGTGTAGAATATTACACTGTTGCTGAAATTGCACAGCCCCAGACCAACTACCGTAATTTAAAAAAGAATGCACCTTCTCAGAAATAATTCTTATCTAGCAATAGAGAGAAGAAAATAAGGGCAAAACTGTATCCACAATGCTAAGCAAAATATTTATCAGAGGATATCTAGTATCACAGTATCTAGAGCTATCCTCCCCCCCCAGAGGATAAATATTCATAAGCCTGTTTTCAGGATAATGATAAATAAAATATCCTACAAATTGTTTCATTTCGTCAGCTACTGCTTAAGAATAGGGCTATATTCCAGTACATTTTCAAATTCTGCATAAACACACACACGCACACCCCCATACTGCAACTTCACATTTTTAATACAGAAATTGAGGGCAGAAGTCAGAGTAATTCTGCTTAAGTTGCTATATCCCCTTGCTGCGGCAATATCTACAAACAGCCTGAAAACTGCACTGCACAACAGGAGCATCATTTTAATATGCCGTACTGTGGAGTCATGAAAGATCTGCTCCGAGGATTTTTATTCACTGATTGATAAAGCAAGTATATGAACCATCTGGATACCAAAGCAAAGAGCCAAAGACTTAAAAAAAAAAAAAAAAAGAAAAAATGAAAACACACCATAATGCTTAAAATACAGTTCATTTATCATGGTACTGTCTCTCTGCACTACAGGAGGCACAAAAAAAAAAATCCTCCAAAACAAACAAACAAAGGAGCACAGAAAGATGGAGGGAGCAGGGAGAATATGGAAATAAGCTAAAAGCAACAGCACATCTTTATTACTTTGGATAACAGTAAACCTGAACAGCCAACTTTTTGCAAAATCTAGGTTTTATAACACCACATTTTAATGTGCTACATAGTAAGCTTGTAGTCTAAATAACAGAAAGTCATAAATACTCCAAGTGTTGAATAAAGACAAGCCCTACTTTTGGCAGACTTAAACAAGCTGATAGCATGAAAAGCTTTGACCTAATTAGGTTTGACAATATGGCAAGTTCCTGTAACAAACCCCCTAAAACTTAAAGCTTTGTTTTGTGAAACAATTACAGGCAAAAAAAATAAAAATAAAAGCACTATTTTCTAACCTACTTACCTCTGTGAAACTGAAAAAGAGTCCTATGCCTCCAACAAATCTGAGCACCATTTCAGAATACTCTTCTATTATCGGTGCACATGGTTGACACTGGTGACTTCTAAAGCAATTCTGTAACAGATACAAATGGAGAATTGCACTCCATTTTCTGATGATGCTTCATTGATTGAAAGCTTCCAGTTAGCTCTATAGAAGACTACAAGCCACGAACAAAGCTTTAGGAGTTATAAGACTCCAAAAATGCAAGTACACAAATACAACCTTTAAAGAGTGCTCTGCACTTAAAGAGTGCTCTGTAAGGTTTCCAGTAAGTTAAATAAGGACCTTAGTATCATCATAACAACTAACTTACAGATTTGTTAAAAACCTCTGCTTTCTTCAACTATGAAAGCAATTACACGTTATTGAACAAATACGAGAGAATGTTGAGGTCTTTTTACACTTCAAAATAAACTTACAGAGGAGCAGGTTTCATTCGGATCAAAGACTCTGAATCCACAACAATTCAGATTTCTCTCAATATCTGTTCTTGCGCTGTTAGTATTATTCCATCCCACCTCTAGAAGTTGACTCTACAAGGCATAAGCAAATACATATTAATTGATCTGTTTTATATATCAATGGAAACCAATATACGAGGCAAAGTAGGTGATTATTTTTGCTTCCTTCATAATAGTCAACACAATGGTTGACTCCCCAAAGACAACTCAAACAGAAACCTTATCTGATAGCTTCTCATTGAGCAGGAACATCCAAATAACAGAATCCGTTGCTTACCTAGCTTTGCTCCACCAATTATATAGCCCTTAACAACTAAAACCTTCAGATCCCAAAGTCTAACAGAATAACATATTAAAGAATGACTTCAATGTTCAAACAGTCTGGATAGCAAATGAGATTGCAGCACTTAGCAGCAGCACGTTTATGGTCATAAGTCATTTTCTTCCAATCCTTTTCCTAAACCTAACAAGAGCGCGAGTAATAGAACACATGACTAATCTAAGCATGATTGCTCAGGTTTTAAACAAACTGCACTTAGATGTAGAAGCTGATCATTTAGTCACTATACCCTTGCCTCCTACTTATGCAGTAAGAATTATTCTCCATACGCCATAGATGCTTGCCTTACTTTTCCACTTATGGGTCAGTCACCACTGTACCTAATGTAGTCATAACCTTTTCAGTTACACAAGAACAATTCAGTGGATTTATCACCTTTACATTATGATTACCGTAGATTTCATCAGCTTATCTGGAACTGCTGAACCCATGATATAATCAAGACACCATGCTGCTATAATTGTGAACATAAACCTAGATGGGCACCTTAAAAACAAAACAATTAAAAATAAAAAAAGACAGCTGAAGGGCATTTTTGAAACCAGATTTTCTTAAAACATGCACTCCACATTTGGTGGAAGACTACATACATCTGTATAGATAGATATAACACACACATATGCATACATGTATTTATATGAAATAAAAATAATAATATGCTATAGATTAACTGAGAAGTCAGGAAACATTTCTTACCTGCTGTTCCTTGTTTAGTGCCAAACAGGCACAGGAGACAGAAAACTGGACAATAAAGACTAGCAAAAGGATAATCATGTACTGGAAGTGGTAGTTAAAGACAGTCTCTCAAATTAATTTTGTTTATAGAACACAAATGACTAATGGCATGCCTTATTTCATTGGATAAAAACAGGTCTTTTGAAACAAAAGGACTACAGAAAAATTCTACCTAGATGTGGAAGAGATAACACAAATAATGTCCCCAGAACTCAATCACCATATGTTCTCTCTTTTTTGGCTACTAGTATTCTCAGCTTGTATTTCTGGGTTTAGTATTTCTTGTTTAGGAAGACAACATGAACAAAGAAATAATGAAAGTTAAGAGAGAAGTTGATTCCTTTATCTTTACAGACTGAAGTTGCCATTTTAAGGTACTTCAGTTACAGTAATAAATAAAATACTTCTCCAGATATTACATTTTTTTTTTCTTTGTTCAATGACATCACACTGTAATTAATTAAAAAGGTAACTTTAAGATAGATTATAAAAACTGAGAGCTGCTTTTGGAACACAATTTTGCACTGATGCGTCTGAAAACAGTATAAACCAAAAAAGAACAAGTTTTATTTGTTCACGTTTTGAAAGTCATGCACTGGATTCTCAATTTGGCTGCCGTGTTGCAAGGCAAAAAACTTACCTCATGTAATTAAATTGTGTGTGACGCAGACATCACTATTTATTCACAGACCACAACCAGAAAAATAAGAATTTTATCTGATTAATCTCTCATCCAAACAGATCAATTTTGTTATGCAAGGTAGCACCACAGACGGCTTACACGGTGTCAGTACACACAAAGGGACAGCACAGCACACTGAGAAGGCCTGTGCTTATTTCAAATCTGGGTTCACAATTAAAGACTAAGTATGAAAGAAAGTGCTTATTGGCAGCATGTATGGGTAACAACGCATTCCTCTGCCAGCTACGGCCGGTTTACTGTCTGAAAGTATCTTCCTCCCTCCATTGCTAAACATTAGTAGTTCACACACTCCAGCTTGCTAGAGGGTTGAGGGCACAGCAAGAAGGGCTTGTAACATGTAACACAGTGGCACACCATAAAATCTTCTCAAAAAGCTGAAATATTTTAATTTTTAAAAAGAGAAGGAGGGAATAGTTCTGTCTTCAAAGTGAAAACAAGGGCAGAACAAGGAAACTGGAATAAAGTGGGAATGATGTTTAATTTACTCTGCACCTGACCAAAACAGAAATTCACAGCCTTGTTCTGCTTCTGAAGCACCTTCCACAAGTGTCAGCCCACAGAGCAGGTTGTTTACATAGCTTGAATCAAGCTGTGATCTATGCACTTAACACACAGGAAGGATACAAAGAACAGCAATACTTGATGATGTTTCACTGCACCAATCAATCCGACTAGGGCAATGAGGAAGAGGAAGATGCCTACTGCAATTGCCACTCCGACAACTCTGAAACTAGAGATGAGGCCGAAGCCAATTCCCCATGCTGCAATTCCAATCAGCAGCAGGCTTACCAGCTGGAGGGAAGAGAAAACAGAGTTAGTCTGCATGTTAAAAGAGACTCAACCAACACACAGCTACACTCCTTACGTTAAGGTTGTTATCAGAAACGTACAATTCTTTCCAGTTCAAAGAGAAACAGCACAATGCTAAACAAGCCAATTCCCCACTTCATCCTGGAATGACTTTATCAGATGTTTTAAGACACACATATTCCTCAACACTGTTATGGAGAAACTGTCGTAACTCAGTGTACCTACAACTCAAGCCATGTTGCATAACTGTAATTGACTAGAAACACTGAATTGGTGTGGATTATAACAGAATTGACAAAACAAGACAGAAATCATCAGCTTTAATTTACAGAATGGAAGAATGACGCTTCCAGATGTTTTCTGTAACACAGCATATTTATAGAATATAGCTCCACAGCTCTGAACATGTAAAAAACTGCACTTTGCCAAAACTTACCGTAATCAGAAATAGTTGTATGAAATCATTAGAGAAGATTCTATGTAGTACATGATATAACACAAGAGTTAAAAAGGTCATACAAAAATATTGAATCTCAAGGACTGCATACAGCGAAACAATTAAGGTGTCCTGTCTCCGCTATGTATTTCATCAGGAAATTAGCTCTACTATGAGGTCAATCCTACTTCAATGCCCAAAGCGCTCCTATGCTGTTTCCTTCCTTTTAAAGATGGTATTCAGGGAAAGCAAGCAGAATCTGTCCCAGTTAGTTTGCTAGAATTCATTGTTTATGTGGGCAGGAAGCTCCAGCCTTTCCTGTTTCCAGGCCAAAAACATAGAAAAACAAAAATTTCCAACATGAAAAGCTGCAGAGAAATCTGCAACGAGTTACAACAGGAGAGAAGCAGCAGTCAAAGCAAGCCAGATGCCTAACACTCATCTGAAACAGTTAGACCTATGCGTCACATATCGCCTATTACATTCTCCATTAAATAACATACATTCTCCATTAAATAACATCAATTCGACATGCAAATTTCAACTTTCCAAAAGCCTGACCTCACCAAAAAATACCCAGAAGCTGTATCATTATAAAAAGCAGTATGCGCTCAGTCTAGTCCAACTATGCGGCTTTATTCAACAACAAATATAGAGCAGCACTTAGACTTGCTCATTATTTTTTGTTCAAACAAGATGTATCATGACATTTTACTACTTACCAGAGGGGTTTAAAAAAAAAAGTAAATTTCCAGCTTAACCATCCTTTCAGTATATTAACCCTAAAGCAGGGCATTTTTCTTGGTTTTAATACTAAACATGATTCTATGAGAGTATATTTTTTCAACTAAAGTATCTTTTAGAAGACTGGCTGATATAATGCTGCTTTTGAGACAAGGAAATCTAAGAGAACATCAAGAAAGCTAGTAGAACAACTTGTGATGCTCAGCAAAATCAAAACACAGTGGGAGTTTCCCCTAACTTGTGTTCAGACAGAAACATCTCAAAAAAGTTTTTACAAAAAGCCAGTAATCCTCAGGAGAAATTTAATCAGTCTGCAAGAAGAAAAGGAGAGTATTTGTCATCCCTACACCTTCCGTTCACAACATGAAGAGACAGAAGAGCAATATAACAGTGCAAGGAGTTGTTCAATACCAGTAGAGTTTCAGGATTAATTCACGTATTTGTTTCTCTTAAACAAAAAACCTTAATCATCGTGTTTAGTGAAAATCAAAACACTGGGCCAAGATGTCAAGAATCTAAATTACAGAGAAGTGAAAAATAAGAAAATAACAATAAAAGCGCCTTGGCTCTGCCACAGACAGATTTTCTGAACGTATGCTGCGTAAGGCTATAAACTTCCTAATACCGCTAGTTAAAAATTAGCCTTGCTATCAGACAGCTAAGTGCAAGATCCTCCTGTTCTGATCTATGCTCATTCACTTTATTTCATTGCCTCGTACCACAGAGAAGATTTATTTTACTACGTAAGTGTCCAGATCTTTGCTCAGTTATTTCTTAAAAATTCTAAAACAATTAGATGAAATCAACTTATTCTTAAAAGGATCAAAATCAAAAACGGGACATCTAAACGAAATCTGTGCTTAAAACATTCTTAGATATATGTGGTGTGTGATCTGCAGCGTACTACTTACTTCTTGCTGCTGGTTAATTGCCTCAGCTTCCATTGCTCCAAGGACATGTACATGAAACAAACGTGTATGATACTAGAAGTTATTACTGTGACCCCCTGGCCCAAAAAGCATTTGTGGCAGTAAGAGCCACATACTGAATCTGGAACTGCTATGATTTTCAGTAGATGGTAAAAAAAAAAAAAAAAAGGAAAAAAAAATACTCTTCTAGACTCTTAAACCTGTTGTTCAATCTCAAACGTTCAAAAATCTGGTGGCCAGCTTTGACCAAAAAAAAGAAAAGAGAAGTTTTCTCTTCCTTTATGAAGCTGACCATTGTCTAATTCTTCAAAACATCTGGAAATTCATTACAATCACAGGTCTATATTAGTGGGCTCCGGCTGGCAAGCGATGTGAGAATGCTTCATCCAGTATCAGTCAGATATATGATTTGGACCAAAGCCACTCCAGACTCCTTCAATTTCAGCCACTTGAAAGTGTGGAAAATTGTGTATTTCAAAACTGAAATGGAAACTGAAGGCTTACAAACCATTCTCAAAATGGACTTAGGATTAAGCTTGTGCCTCTTCTGCGTGTTGAAAGATGAAATTGCTGTTATTCCTTCGTTTTCAGTTGTGGTTTGACACTGGGAATCATCCCTTCTGGTTTCTTATTACCAGGTCGACAGGTGGCTGTCAGGAAGCGTCAGACATGCCATTCAGCAGCTACAGATCCAGACTGAAGATGTAATTAATTGCTCAGATGTACGTCTCCAAGAAACAAACTCCTTGTCTAGTAAACTAAGCTTTTCAACTCTTTTGTCCCCTCCCTCCAAAGAATAAAGGCATTTTTCCCTGTTAGTGTTCATTCCGTTAAGCAATAAAGGCAGATATATATGCAGTTTTATAGCGCCATAATGTGAAAAACTAAAGTAAACACATACTACTACAAACAGGAAAAAGAACTTAAGCTGTTTTGGGAAGAGTTTTTACAATTCTGTAAAACAAAGCAAGATTCTTAGGTTAAACAACTGTTTAGCTGCTAGGAATTACTACTCAACAACGTATATTCAGGTGTTTTGAAACAAAGAATTTAGATGTAATATTTCTAAAAGTGAACCTACTATGACTTCGAAATAAAACAGTTGAAAGAATTAGTGTCCCTAACTACTTTTAAATAAATAATACGTACATTCTAAAGGTACCAGCTTTATTTATTTATTTAAAAACTCATCTATTTCTGCTAAATAAAGAAAAAAAGGACTCTACAGATCTTCCAAATGTCATGTTTTATTTTACTGACAGTACATTTCACAGCAGCAAGCCGCTCCACCCCCCCAAGAAAATAACGTCATCCTTGGAAGACTGAAGTACAAGTGAAACTATTTTCTCTACATAAATTTTACATTATGTAAAGCTAGCCTTACTTACTGGTGCTTCAAATGTTTACTTGATAAATCTACCAAAAACATATCAAATCACAGCCTAGTTTCTAGTGAATAGGACAGATCTGTTTTCCCACAGTATTCTCATTACTAAACTGAAAAAACATGGGTTGGAGAACTGGACTGTTAGATTGAATGAAACCTGGCTGGATGGCTGAGCTTAAAGGGTAGTAAGGGATGGTTCTGCATCCTGCTGGTAGCTGGGAAGGAGGTTGATACAGGGGCCAACATTCTTCAGCATCTTCACCCACAACCTAGGTGATGGAATAGAACAAATCCTTTAAACGTCCATGGATGATACTAAACAAGAAAGAGGGACTGACTCTCCAAATACTAGAGGTTCCGCTCAGACCTTGATGAACTTTAGCAGTGAGCCAACAAAAACCTCACAAAGCGCAGAACTGTGCACCTGGGTTACGTCACTGCAGCCTGGGAACAGACTGACTGAACAACAGCCTTCCGAGATCGACCTGGGGATCACACAGATTGCCAAGTGGAATACGAGCCGAAGTCTGCTCTCACTGTGAAGGGAAAGCCAAGAGGAGGACAATCAAAGGAAACTCAATGCTGGAGAGGCTGCAAGCTCAAGTACTGTGTCCTATTTCAAATCCCCCAAGTCAAAAAAGAATATGAGAAGCTGGAAAGGGTCTCCAAATGGCCTGGAGCTTTGAGGACGATGTTTGAGAATCAGGTGACAGAGCTGGGTTTGTTTAGTCAGTAATAATCAAATAGCAGCTGAAAATGAAGGAGCGTTATGAAAACAATGGAGGCAAACACTTCTCAGTACTGACAGGCAGCAAAACAAGGGCAACAGCCACAAGCAATGGCTTGGAAGATTCTGGACATAAAAAAAAAAAAATCTGCAAGGTGGTTTGGTGCTGCACTCAAAAAGATGATGGAACCTCTGTTCTCTGAGGTGTTCAAGACTGAAGTAGACAAAGCCACAGGGGGCAACCTAGTGTCGCTCATAATCCTGCCCAGAGCAGAAGCCCAGACAGGTGGGCCCCAAAGTCCCCTCCAACCACCACTGCCAGCAGTTCCACCATGGAAACTTTGCCACTCCCCGCACCAAAAAAAACAAGTTTTACCAGGATGGGGGACAGGTTTAGCACTGACCAAGGACTCTGCTGAACCACCTGCCTCATTAAATACCACAATCTCCTAGGCCATGCAACAGCAAAACACCTTCTTACAAACAGTTCTCAATAAAAGAGCAATGAATGATTCTTCAGAAGTACTTACACAGTGATTTAAAAGGTCCCATTCACTTAAGAGCAAAAGGATTTATTACAGTCTCAAACTACACCAAGTTGTCTCACGGAACGATACTACAAGCACATACTATCCACAAACCAGAAAAGCAAGACAGAGCCCCGGGAAGCGTGTGCATATGGGAAAACAACAGCCAGTAATGTAAATTTAAAACCCTCTGTGGTGGTTTTACCCTGCCAGGCAGCTGAGCTCTACCACAACCACTCTCTCACTCCCATTCCCCAAAGGGAAAGGGGGAGAAAATACGATGCGATAAGGACAGGGAGATCACTCAGCGATTATTGTCACAAGCAAAACAGACTCCGCATAGGGAGATTAATGTAATTTGTTGCCTATTACTACCAAGCTTGAGCAGTGAGAAACCTAAAAATACCTTATCCCCCGTCCACCCTCTTCTATGGCCTCCCTCCAAGGGAATGGGGGCTGCGGTCAGTCCCCAACACTTCATCTCCACCGCTCCCTCACGGTCACTCTCTGCCCCTGCTCCCCGTGGGGTCCCTCCCACGGGATGCCGGCCTTCCCCAACTGGGGGCTGCCCACAGGCAGCAGCTCTTCAAGAACTGTTCCCACATGGCTCTGTACCACGGGGTCCATCTCCCAGGAGCAAACTGCTCCAGCACGGGTCCCCCACGGGCAGCAGCTCCCCCCGGACCCCCTGCTCCTGCGTGGGCTCCTCTCCATGGGCTGCAGCTCCGGCCCGGGGCCTGCTCCTGCGGGGGCTCTCCATGGGCCGCAGCCTCCTCCAGGCCACATCCACCTGCTCCACCGGGGGCTCCTCCATGGGCTGCAGCGTGGAGATCTGCTCCATGTGGGACCCATGGGCTGCAGGGGGACAGCCTGCTCCACCAGGGGCCTCTCCACAGGCTGCAGGGGAACTGCTGCTGCGTGCCTGGAGCGCCTCCTGCCCTCCTGCTGCACTGACCTTGGGGGCTGCAGGGCTGCTTCTCACTCCTCGCTCTCTCAGTTGCTGTTGCACAGCAGTTGGTTTTTTCCACCCCCTTCCTTAGATCTGCTTTCCCAGAGGTCCAACCAGTGTTGCTCCCTGGCTCACCTCTGGCCAACAGCAGGTCCCTTTTGGAGCCGGCTGGAGCTGGCCCTGACCTGACATGGGGCAGCTGCTGGGCTCTGCTCACAAAGGCCACCCCTGCAGCCCCCCTGCCACGTAAACCCAATACACCCTTGTTTACTACTATCTTCATCAGTACAAACTCCAGCAACCTTTTCTAAAAACACACACACAAACAGAGGCTTAGCATAACCCAATATATAAACTCATGGATTTGAAATTAAATAAATGCTTTCCTGGAACAAACCTACAGGCAGCACAAGTCCCAAGAGAAGAACAGTAGTTTTCACTATGAGGTCAAGTACTTTTTCTACGGAATCTGAAAAAAAGTAAGAATATCAAGCATATTGCCATTAGAGAAAACATTACTCCCATGTCAGCATCTCTGTAGGAAAGATTTTGGGGACTGTATGTTCAAGATCAGTGGAATGAATCAGACTCCACTTGAAGCATTTCCATTATACTTTTATGTGTGCATTTTTTAAACGTGTCCATTACACACACACTTGAATTTCAGAGATGTTTCAAAATAACAATTTATAGACAAAGTAGAATTTCTTTGTGACAGAAGCTGAAGTCATCACAAGTTTGCTTGTCCCACTCTCCAGTTAACTTACTGTTAACATGAATAAAGCATTAGCCTTTATAGTACCTGTCTGGTTTTCTTTTCCCTTATTACTGCATAAATTACTCTTTTAACTCATCTAAAAGTAAAAAGGAAAACAAATTGCCTTAATTTTCTATAGTCTTTAAATCCAAGTTTTCCTGTGCACAAGGTTGCTTATTTGCGACACTACTGCACCAGATAAATGCATTTCCCTTCACACTTACCCCGTGTATTTATCCACAAGCTTAAATTCTATGTTACGAAAAGAAACCAAGACACAGAAATGATTTCACTAGACACCACCACTGACAAACAATTCAAATGCCCATACCAGTTCCTCCTTCCCTCAATAGCATGCCATAAGCAAATCTGCTATTTTCACTGACTAGCATCTTTTCAGCATTTCAACTACCTTCAACTGCTTGCTGGGAAGCAAGTCACACAGAATTTAGTGTTCTCAGTGTTTCTTTGTAGCCTCAGACCAAAACAGAATTAGTAAAAACTACGTTTTGTAAGTTAAATTTCAAGAAATATGGCCTCGCCATTCCTACATAAAGAGACTATAAAGCATTCACACCACTATCAGCAAAGGAAATATTTACAGAAGAGCTGTCAGACTGGATAAGGAACAGGAACTAAAATCAGAGGGATTGCACACATGATGAAACGCATCCTCCCTAACCCCTCTCTCTCTATACAAATTCATAATCATAACACTTCTTTTAAGGGGGCTTTAAAATTTAAACCTGAAGTGGTATATATTTTGAAGTCAAAGATTTCTACCACTCTGCCCTTTAACTTGGTCAATCATTTCTTCACATCCCCAGAGAATCTGGAAGACAATTCTTCTGGTCCCCAGCACTTCATCTAAAAACGTGTTAATACAACAAGCAGTATGTGCTGGTGCATCTTTAGCAAGCTACAACTAAGTGAAATTGATTTTTATCATGCCTGCAAGCTATCCAACCCATAAGCAACTTTACCTCACAGTATTTCTTCAGCTTTACTGAAAGCAAGGTTAAGGTTGAGCGGTAAAGCTCTGGGCACCTCCAGAGGATTTCCATCACAAAGCAGAACCTTTCACAATTACAATAGTTGTTTTATTTACATGAGGAACAATCGGTATTCTGGTTACTGAACAGCCTTGGAAGAAATCATGTGGAATGAGCAATTTATGTGAAAGGCAGCATTCCTGTCTCTTATCATAGAAGCCAGCTCCTTAGGTTTGATGGCCCAGTTCAGAGTTCTTTATGTTGTTGGCCAATAATTAGGAACAAATTGTTGCTGACCATGTAACAAGCTTCTGTAAGGTTAAACCAGCAGTGAGATTTAACCCCTGTTTTGTACTCCATGGTTTTTGGAAATGCAAGCTTTCTGCTGTATAATGGGAACAGTTATCTTCAAAGATGCTTACTTTTGCTTGCCCCCCCCCCCCCCTTTTTTTTTTTTAAATGGAAAATATTTTCAGGAAGCCCAGTGATCCCACAGATCCTTCTTCCACACACATTTCTCCCTCAACCTGAAAACATCAGTAGAAATTAACGATTTAAGCTCCAAGACTACTTCAGGGCATTCAATGGGCATCTCTAAACTATGCAGGCTTTAAAGTGTCCACCTGCACTGTTAGAATGGTTGAAAACATCACAAAACAAAACATATCATGCTCCATACAGCCTCCTCCTTCTGCACCCTATCATTCTCCGGTTCTTTCATTAAGCATGGTGGTCTGGCCTTCCTAGGCCTTCTAACTACAACTATGCGCTCTGCACAAGATGTTTTTTAAAAAAAACAAACACTCATATCTGATCTACAGACCCAGCACGTCTTAATTCTGACCCTGCTACCACAGACTGCTGTCATTTTGGCTACAAACTGACACATGGCACATCTGAGCACATGTCCAAGGACTGACAAGTTTTAAACTATATTTCACTGTAGATACTCTTTGGCATTCTCAAGTGTTAGCACAGAAGCCTTCCAAAAAAAGCCAATGAAAACAAACAGACTAAATTAACATGACCAACGCTGACCTTCCCTGCCACATACTCGGGAGCTTCTGTACCGCTGTTGGACTTACGCATCAAGAACAGATAGCACAGCTCGTACTGCTGCCTTCACACTGTCCTTGGGAAAGAAGGAAATGGCTCCAAGGCAGCCTGCCCCATCTGCTGAGTACCCAGTTAGGACGATGAGTTAGAGCAGCCCAATAGACAGGCAGGTGCTGCAGCAAACTTAACCTGCGCGCTTGTACACAGACTGGAGAGCGTCAGGCACAGCAAACAGCAGGCTATTTGCTGCTTGCTTCTCACAGCAGAAAAACTTACTCGAACCAAAAGGGAATTGAGCTCAGAGATCACAGGTTCCTCTACCACTGTGAAAGAAACTGCTTTGTAGGACAGGAATTGGGTTTCTCTGATTACTGGCTGCTAGTACCTGGGTCTGCATAACCGCTGTAGCAGCCAGGAAATTACCTGAAAGCACGAGCAACAGCTGCATTCCCTTTCCCTACGAAAATCCAAATGTTTACCCTGCCTCTGACACCAGCTCTCCTCTATGCAGAGAGGACATGGAGCCTGCAGACTTCCTGGGGGACGCAAGGTCCTCTCCCCTCCGCACTGGGAACTGTGCAACTCCCACAAGCATTATTACAAGCCCCACCATGCCAAACGCTTGCTGCCCAAATCTGGGATTTTCTGTCCTCATCTTTGCATATATTTACATAATACAGGGAAAGCAATTTTGACAAAGGTGGCAGACAGCACAAATGTAGTAATTACACTTTCAGTGATTACTGCACCCAGAGAACAGGCAGCAATAGACAAAGAAGAAAAAAACACAAACTTTCAAGTACAATACTTTGAATAGTGATGCAAAGAACAGGGAGGGCGCTGAACAGGCAGTCTAGAAACAAGTTCAGAGAGCAAAGCACTATAAGAAGTAGATGATTTTGATAAGGTACTTTCTAGTAGTATGAGGAAACATGGATGCTCCTATGGCATGAACCCTGTAGTACTAAAAAAAAAAAAAAACACGTACTTTTAATGGTAATGTTCTACTTTAAAATCAAACAGCCACTCTACGGGTAAGAAAAACTGAAAGCCTGCTCATCAAAACAAAGGCAAGATGTTTACATACTGACAACAAACAGTTAATGTTTGGTGCTGCAGGAATAACTAAGTAGCTGCTCAGGTCATTAAAAACAGCACATACCATCCAAATGAAATGTATTTTTTTCCTTTAATTTAAATACATTTAATGTTGCGTCCCAGCCACCATTTCAATCTTTCATCACTAGCCAGGACTTGGGAATTTCCCCTTCCTTTCTGAGAATCTGATCTGAAATAAGATATCAGCTGTTCAGCCTTCAACAGAATTACTCAAGACTTCCTTGAAAGGAACACTGTCTACCTAAGGAAATCCTTGTCTGATTCAAGTGAGCAAATACCGGTGAGGCCAGCAACTAGGGTTCTCTCATACCTGGAAGATTAGAAATCTGTAGTTACAATGCATCCTTGAATCTAGCTGAACTCCATGGACAGCCCTTTTAAACAGTTTATATTGGTCTGACATTCACAGGAAAACGTAAACATGATTGACTAAGACAAAATTGGTCAGATACCCAAAGCTAGAACTTTAAAAATTCTTGTATGCAGACAGTTCTTCCATGTAAAACTTTATTCTAGCAATGCATTTCATTTTATACATACTAAGTCAACAGTCTCAATTATTTTTCTCTACCCTTCCTATACCCATAAGGAACCATATTGAAGTCAGCAAGACTCAACATAGATGCCAGAATTACTCACAGAAGATAAATTTTAAAATAGAATCTGTGCCTAAGGACATTAATTCAGTCCAAAGAAAAAACAAAACGCATCAGCAAATATCACCTGAAAAGAATGGTAAGCGAGCAATTAGGTTAGTCAGTTTCTGGTTTCTTACCTTAAGCCAGTAACTGATTTGTTACTGCCAGGATATGTATTTTTCTTGGTATACAAGAAAATAAGAGTAAAACAAGACAGCAAGCCCCAATATCCTACTTTGTTGTTTTGAAATTCAAGATATTCTAGAAGTGCTTAAAAAAAAAAAAGATTAATACAAACTGTAACTCCCCCAAGCACGTGATACAGACACATCGATGTAGCTGAATGTTCAAGCGTTACCTAACTGAGCTTCTCTCTCCCCGCTACTCCTCTCACCAATTCTTGCTGTGAATTACTGTTGCTTAAAAGGGTGAAGTTCATTCTCTGGTGGTCTTCCACGTGTTTTTCCAGTTTGGAGAAGAGAAGCCTGTAATTCATTGTGCTATTACAACCCAACTGTTGCATTGTCAGGTTTGTGTCTAACCCAGGAACAGGGAAACCTGCACATTTTGCAACATCAACTCCAGCAGGCCAACTAAACCTTATATGATTTTTCTGCAACTCAGAATTGAAAAGTGTTAGTCTTGTAATTTGCCGATCATTAATCGGCGACACAAACAATAACAGGTGGATATCCCAGTTACTGTAATTTAAAGTCACTCCTTCCTCTCAGCAAAAGCATATGCTATGCACAGGTGAGACGGATGAATACCAAGTGACGCCCACAAAGTAAATTCTACTCAGAGACATCAAAACAAGATTCAGGTCACAGGTACATTGCACAGGTGTTACAAATGGTACCCCAGAAGTCTCAGAGATCAACCCACCCCTTTTGAGGCTAAATATGCTCAGAAGTCCAGGACCCCTTAGATCTGGTTACTATTTGCTTGTCAGAATGAGCAATGAGGTGTCCAGGAAAAACAGGCACTGTCCATCTGACATCGGAATGAGATTTGTGTGTGTATATTATGTTAGAAAGACCCACATTTCTCTCACCCTTCTGTCATACTATACGTATATATATGTATATATTGCTTTACATCTTTGTTTACTTAAAAGAGAAATCAGGGTGGAGCACTCCAAGTTTCCTTCATCTTGGTCTACGTACACGAAGGTTACCTGTAACTACAGGTGCCAAAGCAGACGACGCCTACCTGCTCTGTTAGCTGGGGCTAACGTGGGCAAGGCACAGTGCCGCAGGGATCCCATGCGACTTTCTAGGGTCACCCGCTGTTCCAACCACAGTGATAAGCAACAGCTCTGCCTTCAGCAGAGGCACCCCTACGCCCACTGACGCTCTGTCGCGGGGCTTACAGCCAGACCTAATAAACCACTGGTGACGGGAACGGTTTGGTGGGTGAGCAGCGTCAGACCCGCCTGCTCCCTGCCTTCCCTCCGGCGGGGGCTCGGCCAGCACCGCCAGAGAGGCACCGGCCAGCAGCTCGCCGCGGCGGGCACACGCTGCCGGGGGCAGCCATTACACGCAGCCCTGCTCCCAGCGCTGGCTCGTGTGAGTATGGATAAGGAGGAGAAGAAAAAAACCCACCCCCCAACCGGTAATATTACTGCTGTCTATGGAACGCCGCCCCCCAGGCTTACCGAAATAAGAGCAGGTGCCTGCCCCAGGGCAGGACCCCCCCCCCACAGGGCAGTTATTCACCCTAACACACACCGCCCCCCTCCCTCCAGCCGTGCCCCCTCTCCCTTCTCGGGGGCAGCGGAACCCAACCGGGGATATCGGGACCCCCCCCCCCCCCCACACACACACACCGCAGGGCTCCTCCCTCGCCCTCCCCAGCCCCGCGGGGCGCCCCTCCCCGCCAAACCCTCTCCCCCGAAGCCCCCCGCCCCGCGCCGCACCGTGTAGAGCAGGTTGAGGGCGCAGAGGCAGTTCTTGGAGCAGGCGAAGCCCCCGCACACCATGGCGCCGGTGCTGGTACCGGTACCGCTGCCGGCACGGTGCGGTACGGTCCGGGGGAGCTGCGCTGCGGGGAGGCCGCGCCGCCCCCGCCCCGCCGCCAGCAGGTGAGCGGCGCCCGCTGATTGGCCGGGCCCCGGCGCAAAGGTAAAAATATGCAAATGAGGGGCGCGGAGGGGATGGGGATGGCGCCGACCGCCCCCTGAGGAGCGGGGGGGTGCTCGGGGCTCAGCCCCTGCCGACCTCCCCCGGGGCGTCCCCTTGTCATGTCTGGGGCCTGGCTCGGGGATGCGGGGGGAATGGCAGCGCTGGGCGTCACCCGGGGGGGTCGGCACCGCCTCGGCCATCTTGTCGTGCTGCCGCCTGCAGCCTCCTTCCCCCCTCTCCTGGTAGCGCGGGTCTGTGATCGATAACCGATCCCCTGGGTAATCAAAAGAAGACGTTCAAGGGGTTATTTTTCTGGGGTATTTGGAGTACTGTTAAGTTTTACTCTCCTACAAGCTTACACCAGTATGTTTCCTTAGTATGAGAGTTAAGTATTGTTACTTATGGGCAGCCACACGAAATAACCCGTCTCTACCGTTTCCCAACAGCCTTACCAAATTTCTGATGCTGGTTTTGGTTGACTGAAGCACTGTCCCAGTTCACCAGTACTCTCCAAAACCCCCTCTTCAGACCCTGTGGAGTAATGCCGTGGAATAAACACAGCAGGCCCCATAACTGCAAGCTACTTCAGGGTGTGCACACGTTGCAGGATTAGTGTACAAAATGTTTTCTTATCTTTTCACTGGGCTTCACAAAGAGACAAGATCTGTGTTCCTCCACCACGATCACTTGGGGTGTTTGGAATGGCATGTAGCGCTGTGGTTTTATTGCAGCAAGGTTTGGTGCCAGAGAAAAAGTTGCCAGCGATGGTCAGTTCCCGGTTAGCAGAGGAAGTTGCATCTACTTTCTGATGAATTCACGACAGTTCTTAATAGGAACTTGTCATCAAAACAATTTAAGAAGGAAACTCCAAAAACGTTTTGTTTTATGTAATTTGGCTGGCCTCTGTCTGCTAAGGAAAGCCACAGCAGGCTAGTAATTCCTGCCAGCAGTGAGACAGAAAGAGGCTGAACAACAGCAGGCTTTGTCTTTCCTGGGCTGTCACTCAGATCTCTTTTTTTTTTTAACATCTTTTTCCTATGCTCTTTGATGTTTTGCCAGACTTCTGCAATTAAACATAATGCTTTTTTTTTTTCCTCATGCAGTAATGAAGACTCATAGTTTTTTACTGATGTACGTCTACCTCTCAGCTGCTAGCCAGGCAACAAATTAAAATTCTCCAATACTCCTGACCACAAATTAGATCTGAATGCTCAACAGCTGCTAAAGCTTTTTGTTTGTTTGTTTCCCAAGTTGACAGACAGACTATCCCTGCTGCTGGAGCTCTGTGAAGTGGCCGGATGAGTGAAAAATATGTTGTGGGTTTTTGTTGTTGGTGGTTTTTTTTTCCTCTTGCTAATTAAGCTGACTTGATATTGTAGCTAATTTGGCCTACTGCTATTGGGAACATAGATTTACTGACTTGAGCTTCTGGCTTTATTGGGCCCTTCTTCTGAACTTTTGGGCCCAGATCTAGCAGAGCGTAAGCCCAGTATAAAGTCACTTGCTTCAATGCAGTTTTACCAGCTGCTTTTAATTTTGTTGTAAAGAGCAGTTTCAGAAATTGTTTGTTGTTCTCTTGATAGGAAATAGTATCTTGGATGTGTACCCTTTCCTGAATGTAAGAAAGCCACTAGCCTATCAAATGTTTTGTTTGATTTTGTTGCAAATGCTCACTTATTAAGTTACTGTACCATTGTTCCTTTTGTTATAGTGCTGAATTATTCAATATTATCACCCACTGCCCTTCTTGTAAGAAGATCTCTTTCCCTGTTAATTATTAAAAGATGTACCTCCACTTTCTTAATCAATGCCAGTATTTCATATTAAAGGACACAGCTCCTACAGTCCTACCTAGTACAGGATTACTTCTTCAGATTCGAGTGGGCATCCAACCGTATCCACTGCAACTTGGTTTGTCCCCACCTCAGACAATGATAAACTCTGTGGGGCACGGTTCAGCTTGGATAGATAATCAGAGGGTTCAATTAAGTAAATAGAGCTATGATAAATGTAGCTGGGGTTTAGGTCTTTTCTCTTCCACACCTCTGATTCTGTTCACAAGTTACAGTAGGAACTTGGAATAATATTGGTTTGATTTAATAGAAAATTTGCTGTTACAGCACTGAGCTGCATGAGTGCTCTAATTTCTGGTAGTGGCCAGAAGTACATCTGTGCTCCTGTTCCTATCGGGCTGAAGAACTTGTATCATATTCTGGTTCTGGCTAGAACTAAATTGTCTTTTTTTTGTTAGTGGATTATTTCAAATTGTCAGTTACAACAAGGCGCTTTTGTAGTTGGAGATGAATCTTTCCTTCTCTGTAGGAAAAGCGTAGAGAGTGTTTACTTGATTTTTTTTTTTAATTTTTTTTAAAGCTTAGGTATTTAAACAGCTGGTCCAAGTGAGAATCCTAAGTATGTCTCCTCACCCTTTGTCTCTGTAGGGGACAAATTCTGCACTGTCATCTGTGACATTAATCCAGAGCTGCCAGACATAACCAAGAGCAGAATATGACTTTTCCTGTTCTTCCCCCACTTTTTCTGATGCCTGTTCTTCGCTTCCTTGCACACTCTTTGTTCTCCTGCCCTTTTTTCTTGCCTTTCAATGGCACTGCTGGCAACAGGAGGAGCTACAAACAGTGTGAATTAGTTGTTCTTCCCTGGGAAACTGCGACAGGGGGAGAGAACACTGGGCACTTGTGCTGCTGCTGGGGCAGCCCTGACGGACTGGGTGAAAGGAAGCGCTCCTGGAAGGAGAGAGGGGAGTGAAAATGCAGAGCTGCCGGGGCTCGCTGCCAGCGTGCTTCTTGCAACTCAACAGAGCTTCAAGCAGAGACCCTTTGGTTGTTCGCTGTTCATTTCCATATAGACTGGTAATTTCAAGGAGGTTTTCTGCATGGGGCCTCCTGTGAAAGCACTCACAATGCAAACTGAGCATTCGGGCAAAATCTCTTCTGTTTCAATAGGCTGCAATCCCACATTATTGTTGCTGTTTTATTTTACTTACTATGTGCCTGAAATCTAAAGGTCTGTGTCACTCCCGAGTACAAATTTGAAATGTGGAGGCGCAAGTGTATACTAAGTAGTCTTGAAGTGTATACCATTGGCTTAAAATTACGACACTGTGACACTTGATCTTGCTCTGTACTAGTATAGAGTACCTAAAACATTGTAAGTGAAACATTGTTTGCAGAAATTGATTTTTATCACTTTATTTTTCCCATGTTTACAATGAGCGGTTGACAGCACCCTGAGCAGTTCCTTTCACTCTTTGTCTCACAGTCATTTTTCTTCCCTTGTTATTTGTATAAAGTCTCTCAAGCACATCAAAATCAGGGAGGGGAAAAGCTGGGGTAAAGCAAGCCAGGTGTTTTCCAGAGCTGGAATGCCACATGCAGGATCTGTACTTTGTAATTAGTATCAGTTAGTCTTTACTTTGACTTTTTCTCCTTCAATGTGTAAACAAAATACTTGTAAAAGTAGGAAAAAATACAAGTAGTGGGTCTATATGATATGAACTGAGTTGCAAGACAATCAGGCTTGTTCAAAACTTGCTGATTCCATGAGAATTTGTAAGAAATTTGAAACACACCTTGCACAATTTTCTTCTCTGCCTGCTTGTCTTGGTATTTCTGCTTGTTTTGTTGTGTGTTTTTTGGTTGGTTCTGTGTGTGTGTTTGTTTTCTTGGAATTTGTTTTTTGTTCGTTTTTTTTAAGTCTAGCATCAGGCTTTTTGCTTCCTTTAAGGGACTATAGGAAAACTCCAGATGATAGTCTTACAAACAATAATGTCGTACTTGTCACTATGATGATGCAGCAGGTAGAGAATTTCTCATTTTTCTTTTATATATGCAAAAAGGTGCCATAGGATTGTTTTTAAAGCTTACTGCATCAGCCCAAAAACACAAGCCAAGCATCTACAGTCTAAGTTTTGTTTAAAATATTTATTGCACACAGTTGGCATTTTTAAATGTTAGTGTTGAGGCACATAGTGAATATGAACAAGGGGACAGGGTCTCGGCTAGCTTATTGTGGAGTATATAAAAGGCTCAAACTACCTTGGCACCTGACCACTAAAGCACGTCCCTGTGCTTGGCCCAGAAGTGTGTCTGAAGTTTGCTGATAGCTCCGGGGTCTGTGCTACAGTCAGCAAAGTCTGTAAATCAAAATGACATTTACAGTCTGTGTACAATCAACTGCATCTCTCCATGGAAAGTGGAGGTTCCTGTATCTAGCCATTTCTTGTCACTAAAAAAAGGAAGTCTGAGTCATCTTGGTCACCTGAACCACCTCAATTATTCCGCCAGGTCAATTAGTCACCCTGGTTACCAGTAAAGCAGCAGGAAGAATATATGGAGTCAATAAAGGGTACACTGAAAACCTTGTCTGCAGTAATAATTTTTAAGAGCTAAATTCAGTGCAAATGTCCAGCGGCCATGCTCCAGCTGTTTACTGTATTGTTTGTCATGAACTCACTGTGCCATGGTAAGTATTTGCCCACAGAAGTGAATTTCTCTCCACTTCCTGGAACAAAATGGGTTTACCAGCAACACTATTGTGTATGTGCCATTCCACCCCCGGCCTTAAGGAAGCCCTTTCTGGCACCAGGCACTGAAGACAGCATAGGCAAGGCGTATCTATCTGTTCAGGGATTGTATGGCCATCGTATGGGTGCAGGCATAGGCGTTGGAACGGTGCTTTATGCTGGTGATCATTGTGAGCCAGATGCAAAGGAGGCTCAATTCTGGCTTATAGAATAAACTTGCCTGTGGTGTATGGGATGAACCTTCTCTGTAGAGAAGAAAAAATGTACAAAACTCTTTGGGACTTTTATTTATTTTTAGTGAGTAGAACATTGTAAATGAAAAAAGGGAAATAGGACAGGAAAACATGCCATTTAAGTACAGAGGCTAGAGCAACCCATAGCTAGGTCTGAAAATAGCTCCTTCAAAAGCACAAAGATGTAGCAAATTGTCAGTTTAATAATTCTGACAAGCGGTTAAAAGTGACTAATGATTAAAGAACAATTCATTCATCTTTACTTTTAGAATGATAAATGCTGGATGTATTCTTTAAGAAACTTTCTGACCAAAATCAAAATGGCATAAAGCTCTTGAGTTAAGCCTGGAAAATTAAATCACTGTTAGAAAGCTACTTAGAATGGAGTCTCTTTTCAAGCAAAAACAGCTACAGGCAACTGTGAAGCCATTGTTCAGGACTGAGTCTTTCTTTAAAATCCCATGATCCACCATGCAGTGGGTGAAAATAACATTTGAGTGTAACAATAGCATGTCTGCTAGTCAATTCAGTTGATGCCCATTTCATTTGAATTGTCCCATGAATAGTGCTTTCCAGACAAAAGATAGACTTGGTGAAGTTTGTCCCTGTTACATTTATAGACAGGTGAGAGGGGCAGGAAAAAAAAAAAAAAAAAAGGAAAAAAAAACACCAGGACATTGATTTTAAAAACATTATTTTTTGTATTTCAGAGGTCAGCCTTCTAAAAATATTTAAAAAGGCAAATACTGGTTTCATAGGATTAAAAGCTAGTTCTTGGGATTTTCTGAAGCTCTTATTATAATTGGAAGATTTGCTTTTCAGCATTATTTAAAATCCATTCTGAATTAAGCTGATAGGGGATTAGGATAAGGAGAGTTTGTTGTATCTAATGTATTAAAGAAACAAGTAACTAGAGGCTGAAAATAGCAGAATAGCGGTACATTGAACAGTAACACACCAAAGGCTTGACACAAAGCCTCTTCCTTATGTTTAAGGTAAATATTCAGCGATGCTGGAATGGGCTGATTTTAGTTAAGTCTGAAAGAGAAAAAGACAGACTTCTAGATCCAGGCAGCTGAGTGGGCTAATATTTCCTGCAGCCAAATTGAAATATATTTGGGGCATTAAGTATAAGGCATTTGTGTGTCTCTATAGAGACAGACCTGCAGCATAGATTGCCTTTTGGAGACAATATTCATTATATATACTTTGTTCTACCAGGAGGTGGGTGGATCATTCATATCAGTGCAGCGTGCTGGCACCTGATCCACTGTCACATTCTCTTCTTCAGGTCTGAGATAAAACCAGCAAACTTCAACGTTCGATATAAGACAATAACTCTCAGATTAATGAGGCATGTTAATGCCTGGGAACTAACAGCAGAGAGGAAGCAGCGGGGAGAATCAATAGTTTTAAAATTAAGTGAAGTTTTTATAGGTCTTCTGTCCGCTGTGGGTTCTTGTTATCATCACCTCCCAAAGGTTACTGCTTGATCAGGTTCAGGTGCAAACCATCACCCCTTGGTTTCCATTTGAAGGGAAAATGGATACCATCCATTGAATGCTTTCCCAGGTGATTCCCTGGAAGCATTCCAAGAAATCTTGAAGTAATCAGGCATCACATGCTAAGAAGCAGAAATCTAAAATGTTTACGAGTATGTAGAACAGTAGAGCAAGGCCTGAGCATAAGACCTTGTCCTACATGAGTGGAAGGATGGGGAGAAAAGCTTTACATCACCAAGGAAAAATCAAGCACCAAGATTCTGATGTAAGCTGCTTAGATAAGTGCTTGTCATTAGGTGTGCCTATTGACTGTGTCACTGTTGGTGCTGGGCCTGTGAGCTTTCTGGTGAGTCATGTCATGTGCCTGGAAAAAACAAAACAAAACAAAACAAAAACTTCAGCTTGAAGTAGGGCTAAATCCTATGGTAAAACAGATTGCTCAGGGCTATGTCCAGTCAAATCTTGGAACATCTCCAGCTATGGGGCTTCCACAACCTGGTAGGGCAGCTTGTTCCTGTCCTTGAGTACTCTCAATGAAACCTTTTCCATTATCAGAATTAACTTTGTTGCAGCGTGTGCCATTGCCTTGTTCTTTTGCTGTGTCACTGTCAGAAGAGTTTGGTTCCAGCTTTGCTCTAATTCCATTTAGAGAGTGGAAGACTGCACTCAGCCTCCTTTTATCTAGGTTAAATAAGCCTCTCCTCATATGTTACACAGTTCAGCCCTCTAGCTGTTCTGGTGGCCCTCTGGACTCTCCCCAGTTTGTCAGTAACTTTCTTGAACTCAGGACCCAAACCCAAGAAGTGGTATTAGAGGTGTGCTGAGTAAAGAAGAGTAATCCATTCTTCCCACCCACTGGCGATGCTTTTAATACAGCCCCACCTGTGGTCAGCTGTTTTTGCCACAGGAGCACACTGCTGGCCCATGTTCAGCTTGTCCACCAGTTCCATGGGTCATTTTCTACTGAGCTGCTCCCCTTCATGTTACCCTTCACCAAGGACCCCAAATACCAAAGGTGAGAGTCCTGTTCTGCCTATTATTCTACCTGTGGCATGAGATTATGGCTGTAGGATTTAGTCTTTTACATTTCAGCAGTATGTGTGAAGACTACATGGTTAGCTCAGGGAGCAAGGCAGTCTTTTACAGGCCTGCGCTGCTAGGGACTGGGTCCAGTGACCCGTGTGATCCCAACAGGTCCTTTCTTTTCACTTAGCACATCAAGCCACTGCACTTAAAGGTTATCTTTCTTCATAATTCAAAAATTATGGCATACTGTTTTGCAAAACTGTATTAAATTGTGGCACCAGCCTTCTCTAGGCCAGTCACAAGTTAAAAGCGTAGATGAAAAAAGAAATTGAATATTTATTCTCAGAAATGCATGCTTTCAGTTTAAGAAAAAAAAAATGTTGCACTTCAGCTTCACCTCATTCTTTCAGCTGGTCTGTGTTGTACATACTCCAGATAAGCAAGTTCATTCCAAAACACACCCAACTGATTTTTTCTTTCTCAAGGGCATGAGTTGCAAGTGAATGTATTTTTCCCTAGCACTATACCATTTGCTTAATGATTACCAGTAAATAAATACTTTTTTTTCCCCCTTTATTCAGGGCCACAGAAAGCTGAGAAGTATTAGAAACGGCAAGGTAGACAGAATGCATTGGAAGGTGTCTTATTCACCAGCCCTAACTACATATTGTATATATGTGTAATATGCTCACTCTGCTCCATGAGCTTGGCTTATCTGTAGTAAAGTTAGCTGCTGCAGTCCTGTGGTGATGTGATAATTTTTCAGAAACAACTTAGTTTTGAACAGTCTTGAAAATAAGAACAGTAAATGGTTCAAAATTCAGAAGATAAATCTAAAGAACCCAATTTCTTTCATAATATCATAGTCTTATAGTGTCATAACTGAGACACCTGACATACATTTTGAAGCAGTTGGTAAGTAATAATACTCTGTGCCCCTAGCAATTCATCCTTCTTTAAAATCTCTCTTTAATAGAACAGAGTAGCTTCTTTTCTTGCAAAGAGGAGACCTACAGCCATGAGCTGCCAGTAATGTGAATGCAATACTTTTTAGTGCGTGTAAGGAACATAAAGAAAAAGCCATGGCTGTTTCCTCTTGTTAGCAATCTGCCACTGCCAGCCAGTTCTGCTTAATATCCACCATCATCTGTGCACAAGCTGGGAAGCAGTTTCACCATTTGGTCTTTTCCCTTGAAAGCAGTGAATGAATATCTAACCCTCCTCCAATATGTAAAGTAACTTGAGTGCTCAGGAACATGTTCATCTGGTAGCACAGCTCTTCTTAGTGGTCTTTTTGCAAGCAGATGATGCTGATAGTGCAGCAGGTGCCTAGAAACTATCAAAGACGAAACAGCCCTTGTCACAGTTTGTTACTTGGAGTGTCAGGTGAAATCTAGAGTTTGAGGATGAAACCACAAAGTCTTTCACTTACTCTGAACTTATTTCTTGCTGTTGAGATATCCATCCAGCCCCTGTACAGCAGAAAATGTATCACCGTGACAATCAGTCTGTTTGTGTGGAGAGCACTGCTGACTTTAAGCTAGTTAAGCAGTATATAGGCTTAGACTTAGCTTCATATTTTATCCTACAGGTTAGCTGCTTATCAAGTCCTCTATCAGTCTTCTATCTAAGGCTTTCTGCTAAGGCTATCAGTGCCAAACATCTGGGTTAGGGATGTTAATGTAAGCTGACAGTCAGGTACTGATATTTGCAGTAAGTAATTAATCCCTTAAGCACAAAGGAGTTTTCTGACAGTTAAATTTACTTATTACAGTTTCCCTAAAAGAATGATAAAGTTGATAGGACATGGCTTATCTTTCACCAAAATTTCTTCTCAGAGTCCCGAGACTCTCCTCTTTTCGCTGTCTGGATTGCCAGCCTGCGTGACACGTCATTCCCACATCAGGGTTCTCCCCTTTGAAGCTGTGGTTTTCACATGCTAGTCAGCACTAGACAACACAGCAATCAGTCAATATGGATTTATATGAATCTGCCAGGCATTATGGCTTTTTTCCCTATGCAGTTACTTTTTTCTATGCAGTTTACAAAGAAGCATGCCCTGTTAGTATGGCAATACGGCCTTCATTTAATTATGTGCCTTCACATGGGTAAAGAACCCTTGTGCAAGGGAGTAAGAGAGGCCAGCAGCAAGGGATGAAGGAAGAACACAGAGGGTTTAATGCTGTTCCATTTTCTTTTTAAGAAAATGAATGACAATCACAAACTGAGAGAAAATTTGCAGTGACTGTGCTTTACAGAAAGTACACCGAATGTAAGTATAAAGGCAAATCTAAACTTAATTAGCACTGGAGAGAATTTTAAATGGTGGTGGAATTTGAGCTTAAAGTAATTAACTTACTTCTCAGGATGAGCTGGAAGGCATTTTTTGACTGTTGACCACTGTGTCAACTGTGGTTTTTTTCCATTTTCTGTGCTCGAGTGAGAGATGTCAGCTCTGGAAGGTGCCAGCCTGCCACCACAGGAGTGGTTTTTCCTCTAGACATGTATGGAAGCTTGTCTTACAGCACAAATTTCCTAGAGCAGCCGCAATCATGGCAGCTAACAGTATACTTAGTGCTGCTTGCCTTGCTGATTGTGCTGAGAGACACAGCAGCCAACACAGCCGCAATAACTTTGATGCTCCCAAAAAGCAAGGCCATTTCAGCAGTAGCAAGTCATATGAACTTTTTAGAGTGCCCAGTCTTAAGAGAATATGATACACTTAACATAAAGAGCTCTTAAAGTCTGCTTTTCCCCGGGAAATATTCTTCATGTAATTTAGGCAAAGCAAGCAATCAGTCACATTAGGAGCACACGGGCCTGGAGCACTGCCTGCCTGTGAGTGCACTGCAGTGCTTCTTTGCAGGCATTCAGTGGGATTGCTGACATGAGTGGTCATAGATATTATGAGTGCTCTTAGCTATTACAAGTGATGTTAAAATAGAAGTGGATTAACAGAAGTCAGGTAGGCCTTATGGCCTTCTCCATGTTAACAGCAGGTCAAGGTTTGTTTGCAGTCTCAGTTCTGACTGTTGGTGGTAAGATGTTCAGGTTGGAAACGAGGAGACATTTCTTCTCAGAAAGAGTGATCAGGCATTGGAACGGGTTGCCCAGGGAGGTGGTGGAGTCACCGTCCCTGGGGGTGTTCAAGGAAAGGTTGGACCTGGTGCTTAGGGACATGGTTCAGTGGGTGACATTAGTACTAGGGTGATGGTTGGACCAGATGATCTTGGAGGTCTTTTCCAACCCTAATGATTCTATGATTCTATGTTTGTCTCTGAGATAACCAGCAGGAGTGGACTTCAGGTGTCTTTCCTCTGCTTCTCAGTGCTGTATCTGTGCAGGGGCTGAAAGTCCACCTCTTCATCCCCAGAAGTTTCTGTTGTCATAATTCATGCAGTATTTCCAGGTATCTTCTTGTCTGCCTCGAGTGTCATCTCCACCTCTGAGACAAAGGACAAGAAGTCATGGGTCTGACAGAACGGAGTAGAAGATGCCTCAAAAGTACAGGATTTACCCCAAATACTAGGTAAATCCTTGACTATGGTGGCTGCTAGGACTGTTCTTCTTTCAGATTGAATGCTTGTTTTGTTTGACATCCCCTGTGCACACGCCCTGCACTAACCAAATAAAGCAGATACCTATGCAATAGGAGAACAGAGCACATTCATTTGATATATTTTGCTGCTGAAGAAAGATGTGTTTCTGCACACTACAGGCTAGCACAGCAGTGAAAGATGGCTGGTGAACAGTGGGTCAGTAACATAATTAAATGTTCAATGCCTTTCTAGAACTGGAAGTTTCTGCTTCTGACGCCTTCATCTTGGGGGAATATATGGTTTTCCATCACTTCCATTTTATGCGGTGGAATGAGAACCTGTGAGAATTCCAAAATATCTCTGTGTTTCTGATACTGAGCTTTGCAAGAACAACTAGCATGAATTTCATCAAGAAAAGAAAATTTCAGTTTAAATGTCATCTACAGCATAATTCAGACCCTCCCACTGATGCAGGACTTCACCTGGAAGGTTGTTGCTCTGCTGTTGCTCTCTCATTTATGTCTGTAGAAGCCAAATGCTTTCGTGCTTTTCTGTGAGTTTACTTTTAGGTTCCAGTCGACGTTACTAAGTTTTCCCTACTGGATTCTTCACTTGAGATGGGATGAAGCTGTACTTTTTCTTCCTCTCTGATGACTAGTATTCCCAAGAAGACCGCACTTTTCCTCTGCGCCTTTTTCATATTAAAAATTCAGGGTTGCTTTGCAACATCAGCACCACCATGTGTTCCTCTTCGGTCAGTAGTCTGAAAGCTGTAACTGGAGACAGACCTCTCCCAGACCCCGTGGAAACCATTTGGAGTCTAGGATTGTGAGAACCAGTTGCTTTAGCACTTCTTTAGTAGATAAATTCATATACATTTGATTTATCCATGTTAATTTTTCATGCCTACATCTGATTCTTTCATGTCAGGTATCCTGTTCAAGTTTTGGAAGGTACAAAGGTGATTTTGCACACAGGCAGAGCATAAACAAGTGACCATTTGCTTTTCTAGTCCTTGAAGGAGGGATTGTGTTATTTAGGCTTAAATAAATCATCCAGCTGTGTGCCTGTCTCTTTTAAGGTGCGTTTTGCCCTTAGAATTCTTCAGCTAATGGAGCACCATCGGCTGCTGTTTCAGGAAGGCTTCTTTAAAGAAAAAAGATTTCATAAACATAACTATAGTGATATATATGGTACATAAATCACTTAACTATAACTAGCTGTTGCAAAAATAATAAAACTAACCACACAAACAAAGCTAAGAAAACATGTAAAGGAAACTAAATCTGAATACACACAAAATGAAGTTGAAAGCCAAAATAAAACGGAAGAGATGGAGATAAAGCAATCTCTGTCACTGTAACAGGATTCTGTGGGGTGACTGTAAGAGCAGCACATGAATATATATATATATATATGGTACAGAATTGACAGTATATGACCTTGATTTATGCAGTTATTCCAAATTCTCTGTCCAGTTGTTTGTGTCCCATACTCCTCTCGGGAATGGTACTGGATGCTCCTTCTCTCTCTTTGCAGCATTTCCAGGAGTTGAGTTTTCCCCTGCCAAAATACTGCCCTATTTGGGATCTCCAGAGGATGTATCCAAACAAATCTGACTGCTGTGAGTATTTTTGTGTTTGACACAGATTTTCCCAAGCAAGAGAAAAAGCATGCCATCAGATGTGGGCCATGTGCTCAGCTTTCCCTGGGCCTGGCCAGGAGGCTGTGGGCACGATGGAGGGGCACCATGGAGAGTCCAGAAAAACGTCCCTGCCCCAGCCCCTCTGATGGATCCCTCCCCTCCCCTTCCTGCCCCACATTCAGGACATGTTCATCTGGCTACAGGATGAGATACCCTTTGATTTAAAATCAGACTTAATGATTTCTTGTGGAACAGCTTTCCATGTTCTGAGGTTACTAAATGTGCTAATGTCTGAAACTCGGAGCAAAATGCAGCAGGTAGGAATTCTGCAATAGCAAAAAGAAATATAACTCTGCTTCTGTTAACTCCAGAATTCTGCTGTCTCAATAAAACAACAGAAAAATGTTCAAAATACTCAAATGAGGGGAAAATCTTCCAGGTCTGTTCACATGCTGCTCCCATATCATGGTGCAAGAGAAATTTCTAGTTGTGAAATTATAGCTTCATTGTGGGGCTCTTTCAGAAGACGTCTTTGCATTGGCATTGCACAAGGCTTGGACTCAAAGGTTAACATTGTCATGGGAAGGGACAGACTTGGTGCAGGGATGGGCACCCAGCCACGTGGTAAACACCATTTTGTTCCTGCCTGGTGTAGCGTTGTCTGTGACCCTTGAACAAAGGTGGAGAAGCCTGAATCTCCCATATTTGAATTTCTCTATGTCATCAACACGGTAAAAGGGAGAGATTAACCTTTTATTCCACTGATTTGTCCTTCATATGCCACAAACTGTAAATTATCTGTCTCTTTCCTTGCAGATAGTCCCTTATAATTTCCTCCTGCCTTCTGACTTCCCCTTAGAATGTCCTTCTGTATCGCAGATACCATCTATTTTCTCTCGGGTGGTCTCATTGATACAAATCTAACTAAATTTTTGAGCTGTTATTCTCAGTTGAGATTTATTTTTTCAAGTCTGCTGCTTCTATTTTGGACCTAGAAAAGGACTGATGTACTTGAAATCTTACTGATTTTCTCCAGCTAGATGAGTGGGTGTCATAACATAGGTCTGCCTATAAAACTAATTTTGGTCATATCCTTGGATACATCAACAATACTATTTTGTTATTTCTTCTGGCATAATTTATGACTGCCAGCATTATTCAAATATCCCAGCAATAGCTAGTAGTGATGGAGAGAGTCGTGCTGACCTGTCAGCAATGTTCCTAAACTTCACTGGGGAAAAATGAATAGAAAAATCTCAGGCAGTTGATGTACTGAAAGAGACTGCATCACAAATGGGTGTTATCATTATGAAGTTGTGATGATGTAGTTATTTTTTATTCTGCGTCATTTCTTATTATTGTTATTCATATGTGTTCATAAATCAGAGAACATCAGAGAAATAGATCAGGTGATTATTTTTCCCTGTTAGTAGAGTCCCAGAGCAGCACAGCTTTGCACTGTCTTTGCAGTCCCATAGGGTGAGTGGTGGGGGACAGTGTGGAAGCAAATACTCAAAGCCTTGTAACACTGGGCACAGAAGCGATGAGTGCGGGACTCGGTGGCAGTCATTAACGTTGAACTGTTAAATGAGACACTTGGGTAGAGGCAATTGAGTTTCTGGCACCCGGCAGCCACGGCAGTGACAGATTCAAGTACCTAAATGCTGTGTCAGCCTACAGCTGTGCCACATCAGCAGTTTCAGCACAGGCCTCTTTCTTCTTGCTGACTGGGAGATGATGGTAGGTCATGGGACAGACAGCAATGCCTCTCCAGCACGTAGTGGACGTGTCCTACATGTCCTGTACGTCTGCAAAACAGAGCCATGGCTGTGGTTGTGCTCTGTGATCGCTGGGTGACTGCTGAGCCCGAGACATGCATCTCTCTTCCTCTGAGCTTACCTTCCCTGGTGGGAGAGGCAGGGGGGAAGCAGGCCCACGCTGTTCACTCTCCTGCGTGTCAGGATCACCTCAAAGCATTCCCGTGGCTCCTTCTGAAGGCACAGAAGTTTACCCAGGGCAGACCACTGACAATGTACGGTCCAGAAGCCAGCCTTATGCTCCTCCAGGAGCAGCTTTATGCCTTCTGACAGGCAGGAGAGCTCTCCAGTGCGGGGCCAAGCATCTGAAACCCTGCTAACACAGCCAGGCCTGCTGCGGGAGGAATCACGGCCCCCTGGAGATTCACTTTTAATCCTCCCCACACCTTTCATACCTGGGATATTTGCTGCAAATTCAAAAGATGTGGCTTTTTTTCCCCTTTTTGAAAAGATACAGTTATGCATTTTGTCTTTATTTTGTTTTGTTTTTTTTCATAAGCAGCGCAGCTCAGCCAGTGTTGGAGGACTGGCTGTAGATAACCTGTGTGATGTTATTTGTGGTTCTTTTTGAGGAAGGACTGTTTTGTCTTCGTCAGCCCATGAGCCTTATTTTAGACAATGAAAAGCCCCATTTTAAAGTGTAAATGGGATTTTTGAAGGTAGTTACTTTTGTCCATGAACATGTCAGGAATGTAAAGCAAATCCTTTTGCGGTGTCCGAGAAATGTTATAATTTCCAGGTAAACTGAGCATCTCAGTAAAGGCAATCGTGAGCACACTCAGCTCTCCATTGTATGCCAGACAAAAGAACAACAGAATGGTTTGGGTTGGAAGGGACCTTAAAGATCATCTCGTGCAACCCTCCTGCCATTGGCAGGGACATCTCCCACTAGATCAGGTTGCTCAAATAAGCATGAGATGCTTGGTACTTTAAAGTCTTACCTGGGATTTGAGAGAACTTACTCTTATCTCTTCATACAGAACAGGAGACCTTCTAGATGGTGTTTTTCAAGACCCCCAAAAGAAGCGGTAGGAGGAGAAGCTTCTCCATTGCATCCAGAGGGCACCGTGTGTCCTAGGCCACGTCTGGGGTTCCAAGGCATCCCTACATTACAAGTAAAGTTATTGACGAATTGTGTATCCTGAATTATGCTTGATGTAAGAATTGGTCTTTCAAGGGATTTCTAATAGCCTTAAAATCTTTTACTTCAAAAAACTGCGGGGTTAAAAAAAATGCATAGCTTAGAGGTATTGGAAGGAAACCAAAAGCAGTATCAATAGCTAGGTGATCGGCTGCGTCTGTTTCTTAAAATAGTTGCCCAGCCATTTCTTACAGCACAGCCAGGAGGAAGGCTGGATCACATGTTTGTTTGTCACCTCAGTTAACACTACAGATAGGGTGAATTCCAAGGAAGTTATTGCATTCAGGGTAAAAGCATTCATTATCTGTGAACAGTGCTTCAAAAACCAGGTGTTCTGAGTTTTCTGAGCATTTTTATCAGTTGTTGAGTCAAGCTAATAATGCTCATAAAATATCTATCTATGTATTTGGGAAGCATTTAAGTTACAAGCTAGCTTATTCATTTAGAAGCAGCTTATCTCATGGGCTGAAATTGTGTTCTAGTCAAAATATTCTGTATGTAATTATTTTCCTTTACACATATAGATTGTATTAGGGCTATGCCTTTCTCCCTAGTGTACATGTTAAATGTTTGTGGTTTTTTTTTAATAATTTTACATTTTATAAAATGTTTTATTTGCATATTGTTTAAAGATACTTAAACATAATGCATAAATACATTCGGAAATGTATATATTTAGCAACAAGATATTTTAAAATATTTATACTGAATATATAGTAAGCATTTTTAATAGTTAAATATTTTATTTATATTTCAAAGTAATGTTCAGAAAGTTTCTCATTTTCAACTGTGTTGATGGAAGCGTTAATGGTCAGGGCCTTAATCAGAAGGAAGTGATTACTAGAGTTCAGTGACTTTGTGTAGTTAAGTTTTTTAGAAAAAAGACTTACAGATTTAACTCAACAAAGAGAAAAGCTATAAAATAAATCTTTAATTTGCCAATTGGTAAATAAATTGCTAGAACTAATTATTGAGAACCACTTCTGTGAAGACATGTTAGCTCACACACAAAATCACCCAGGTATCCCACTCCCAAGTGTGGGAAGGGGCTGCGCCCTGGGTACCTGCACAGGGTCTCGCCAGCCTGGAGCTGCTGCCTCGGTGCTGGAGGAGCCCCTCCTCACTCCACCAGCCTGGAGCTGCCCCAGGGACAAGTCCAGGGACTTCTGCATCACTCATTTTGGCACAGGCTGCTGGGTTTGGGATGTGCTGGCCCAACAGGTAAGAGGGATCAGGTGAGGAAGGTCAGCACTGAGTGTCCTGGGAGTGAATCTCTTATCAGCCAAAGCATAGCCAGGGGGGGAGCAGGATTGCTGCTGGAAGTGCTGCATGGAGTATCAGCTCATTGCTGTTTGGGGATGTGTAGAATTACAGGTCTCTGTGGGGTAGGAGCTCCCTTTGTTACAAGGCTGCAGTGCAATTGCATAGAAGCAGTAAGAAATAAAAACTGTATCAACACCTTTCAGGTCTCTAATGAGTGCTTTAACTGAGGAGGCCATAAAACCTAACTCATTTTTGCATCACAGGTACGATGCAATCCCTCTCCTGGAAAGCACTTGCATGCTAGAGGATTGGTTTAAAGCAATATAAATGGCTCTTAGTTAAAATCTCAGCTAAAACCTCAGCATGGTTTCACAAGGGAGAGGCCAGGAGGGAGCAATCACCTTCAGTAATCCCACCTTCACCTTCAAATTCAATAATCCCCATTTGAAAGTGCATCCTATTGCATTTACTGCTGAGTAAAAGAGATACTTCAGAGTTCTGACATTTAGTTTCCACTGATATTTCAAAATAAATGCAATATATTTTATGAAACACTTTTTTTTGGAAGTTTATTTTTATTTTATATGATAACTGACTCCAGATTTGAAGAATATATTTAGCATTGACTGTAATTTTCACTTCTCTAGCAGAGGAATACTAATTTATGGGTTGTGTTGAAGAAATGCTTAGGGTTGGGGATTTTTTTAACCGAGATTTGGACTCTGTGAAGGCTTCTATAGATTGGTGCTTTGCCTGGGGAGAGTCATATCAAAAGCTCTGTTCGGATTCTGTCACAGGCTTTTTGCAAAGCCTAATCATCACACACATTTGTACTGAAATTCAGTCGGATACAAACCAGCTGTGTTTGTATATTTGTGCCCCTACCTAGTTCACCTTCCAGCATACATCCTAAATGCTGCTTGAAAATATACGTGCATGGAAAGTCCCCAGCTGAACTGATCTCAAAAATTAAGGGGTGAAAATTCCTGAAAACCAGTACCAGAAACCCTGCCTAAGCAAACTATGAGATCTGCTGAGGGTGGGCAAGCTGAAAGGGGCTTCCAGGAGGTCTCAACTTGGCCCCATCCTGAAAGCACCCCTTTCCTTCCAACCCAGCAACTAAGGGAGTAGGAAACAACTGCATCCTGCATCTGTGATGGGTGCCTGGCTTGTAGGTACCAGACTTCAGTGAAGCAAACTCCACCAAGCATGACCGGGGCATTGCCTGTACCTGCCGCATGCTGAAGGCACAGATGCATCGGAGACAAGCTGTTTTGCCAGTGATTATTGCTGACGATGTTTATTCTCTCCAGCAGGTGGCTCAGCCAGCCTGCAACCAGCCACGTCTCACCAGCCCCTGGCAATCTCACCTACAGGTGTGTAATTGTGTCCTTTGTGCATTATTCTACATTGGCTCCATTGAAATCAGCTTGTTTTAGATTATGTGGAAAAGTAGTTTTTACATAGACCCAACTGAATATTCATTACTACCTTTGAAAAGCACATTTCTTAAATTTGAAACATTTCCAGCAATAGTGGTTCTGGGTCAATAATGAATCAATATTATTACATTGGAGCTGCAGAATTTGTAAAGAGATTATCTCAGGTCAGTAGTGCCTGGCAGATTTATTTTCTGTAGTAACAAAGACTGAAATGGAAAGCATCCAGCTAATTCCACAATTCTGCTTTATAATATGACTGTCCTACTGTCTGTTTACTGTTGCTGTAAGTTACTGGAAAGACCCACGTTATATATTTCCCCTTTCAAAGATCAGTACCTGTTCAAAAATAAATGTTGTTCTAGATGGAAAGCTGGCCTTCAACAGTACTTGATTTCTGCTTGCTGTCTGCTGCTTCCTGTAAAGCTAGATACACACTGAGGTAAGACTTGAAACCACAGGGTCTGTGGTTTACATTGTGTTGACTTTTCCCATCAGAAAAATCTGTACTGTTAGATAGCTTATTGGTTTCTAATTACAAAATACACCATTTCAGTAGTTAATTATGCTTCCGTGTTTTTTTCCCCCTGTAAGTATATTTCCTTTTTCTAAGCCTTACCAATTCAATTTCTCATTTATGTGGATTTAACTCTGTTTAAAGGGAAGGATGCAGTGTTTTAAATAATACGTTCTTAGAGAGAAGATGACCTGGAGTGCTGTGATATACTGGCAAGCTGATTCACTGCCCTAGCGATTCTCAGCACCAGCATGGTCAGAGGCATGGACAGCAGAGGGGGGAGGTGAGGCAGAAGACAACTATTACAAAGTAATTTGGCCTGTGGAAAGTGAAATGGCAGCAACTGTTATCTGATTGACTGCTGTGTGAAAAAGAGTTCAAGTCAGGCGACCTCGCTGCACAGAGCCTTTGCTGTCCAGCTCACATCCACAAGCTCCCAGAGCTCTGACCCTGAGCGTAGGCTGTGTGTTCCCACAATGTCAAACGTCTAGTTCTGGGCTTGGGTTTTGAGGCTTGCATGAATGTATAAAGCTGCACACTGACTCTATTTATGCAACATCTTAGCCAGGTCCCAGGCACTGGAGTTGTAAATTACATATCACATCAAGGCACGAGGGAATATTAAAGAAAGCAGGATGGGTCTTGAGAAGTTTCTATATTCATTTGTGTACTTCAGCCAAATATCTTCTGATCTGTAACATCACACTGGTATAAAAACACTTCAGACTTCACATCATGCATGGTTTGAAGTTAATGCTTCTAAAATGAATGCTTTTTTTCTTGCAAAACTTAACCATCCCCATAGAGCGTAGTCTGAATGGAGAAAGACATATTAATCTACTTATCATTTACATGAATTTTGTACATGCAAAACTGGGACTCTGTGGATTTGTTTCCATACATTTTTGTAAGTAATTGAATCCATTAGCCTTTGCTATGGAATCTCACTAATCTGTCCATTGATCCCTATTAAGTATTGATGTTCATTTTGTGAGTAAGAAGTGTGAAAACAGCCTCTTGCCATTCTTGTGTAATTTTCACTCGAAGAATCATAAAAACTTAGTGGCAAACCGAATCTCTAAAACACACACTAACACCACAAGACTAAGATACAAAAGCAATTTATTCAAAAAAATGTGGTGGTGTCAAATCACATACACAAGCCAATATTGAGCTACAAACACAGACCAAACAGTTCTATAAACAGAAATTGGAGTGTTCATATACCATAGTACCTGAAAAAGACCGTTAATAAAAAGGAGTCCATAAGTATTTCATTTCACTTTTCCTATATGGCTCCTTGCTGAATGTCTTTGCCTAAGTTAGTGTACAATGAACCAGAGGTAGAGTCCCAAGTAAAGCATCTAATGCCTCAGGGCTCCATTAAAAACCTTTATTCTTCTAAACAAAAGGAAAGCCTAGCCTATAGTTTTCTGTATGACACTGAAGTAAAGCCTCTTTGCTTGAACAGTACGGCATTCCCAAGCGCATTTGGCATTAACCTAGATTGAGACTGTGCTTTGTTAAACCATCTTAGTTTTCTTCCCCTTCAGACTCCGACTCTAGAAGAGAAGAAAGTAAAACATTTTATGCAGTTTGCACAAGGACAGGGATGCAGTTCTTTAAAAATAAAAAAAATATCCTTCCAAAATTCCAATGAAAATTTTCATCACACCTAGTACCTCCTAGGAAGGGCTGACAGATTAAACAGAGTAAAACAGAAAGCAATGCACAGCTTCAGAAGACGAAGATCTACACTGTTACACTCCACAGGGTAGTCCTTAGTTTAGGGATCTCTCACTAGTTATGTTACTAGGAGTTGGACTTGATGGTCATTGTGCATCCCTTCCAACTCAGGATATTCTACGACTCTAGGTTGCTATGAATGATTCTGGTCCTCATCTGCAGAGCCAACCAATGCATATCCGAGCTGAGTTTAATTAAGAATCAGCATCATTTGCTTGCTCTTCTAATCTCTGAGTAGGCTGTACTGCTATTATCCAGGAAGCACCCTTTTAACTATTTGCTCTGCAAATATCAGTCACGATCATCATGCAGCCTATTACTCTACAGCAGGTATGAAATCAGTACAAACATGATTTTTTTTTAATGATTTGTACAGTATAACATTAAAAAGTAATATAGGAACATGCACAGCGTTTTTGTCACCTAAAGCTACTTTGCATCATATTGCATTTCTGTCTTGGTGTTCACCTGACAGGAAAGGGCTTGTTGACACGAATATAACATGTTTGCTCTGAGAAATCTGATCTAACACGATCTGCATATTCTAACAGCAATACTTTGTCTTCAGTGGTACTGGACTTTGTAATTAAGGAAATCTGGGAGAGAAGACATGCAGAAAAGAGTGAAAAAGGGAAACAGGCTTACAAGCAGAAGATTAGAGGGTGTAAACGTGTTTAATTAGACCAAGATTGCTAGTCTACAGTGTGAAAGGAGCTATCATTTTTGTTTTTCTACATATACATTTGAATTGCTACAAAGACTTACCTGCTCCTTAGCATTACTACATTCCTACTAAAAGTATTGATGTTACAGGGATGCAAATTAACACCAAGAATTATATCCCTAGCTATTACACATCGATTGATCATCCCATCTGATATGGACTTTGACATGGACTTCCTTTTTGAAGGATGTGAGCTTGGCAAAAGTGATAGCTTATTTGTACAGTACAAATAACAACAAAGTTATGGACCAAAGAAACCAGTTCCCCTCCCCAGTAACCATTTTAACACAGCAAATACAGACCACATATCTTAGCCTAAGCGTTCACATAGAATGAATTTCAACTGCGGTGGCACAGACAGGCTTATGCTACGTTCATTTGGTCAGTACAGATAACAGAAAAAGAGGTATCAATATAGAAAACTATCAGCTTGCATATGCTAACACCAAGGTCATCGTGCTGTCATCAGCGCTACCTACAGCGAGATAGCACAATGATGTCAGCACATGCTACACCTGCACTGTTGTTTAGCTGTGTAGATGTTCTCAATTATTTTATCCTTCCTGCAGAAGCTTTAAGAATGTATCTACTGTCAGGTGGTACCTGATGACTTAAGGAATTAATAAGGACACTTTAGATTAAGAAGCAGCAAGTGTTATTAGGCTTGGGCATGACTGTACATAATTTGGAGAAGCCAAACCTGCTGTCTTTTATTCCAAAAGTCTGTAGACTTCATGTGCCTTGTACAACTAAAATCTGAAAAGAAACACATTTGAATTTGCAAAGAGACTGACACATTTCTTTAAATGAATCCATACCTTCTTCAGCGTTTTGCAGCCACTCCACGAATTTCTTCATCTGGTCAAGAAAAACACTTTTGCCTTTAGCAACATGTGCTTCTTTATACCACTTGAGGATAGCTTCTTCACTCAGAACATCAGCTGAAATACAGATCAGTATTTGTATGAAGTCATTGTACTTTTTAGAGGTTAAAAGACAGGGGAAAGAAAGATATTGCCTGGTTTTGTTTTTTAAAGGCAGCATAAAATAAGTTAACATGGTCACAATGGAACAAGTTTTGCATTAACTATATTAGGCTATAACGACAGAGTATCTCATGCATATTAGGGATCCCAGATGCAATGAAATGTGTTAGATGTAAAATAAAGTACCGAATATTGTGCTTTCACAAAGGGAAGTTCTCTATTCATCTGCTTTAAATACACCATGTAAGATGGTTGATTAAAAATCCATCTACACATCTTAGAAGTTACCACAAGAAGAAATATTATGCTTTTTCTTGCGGTTAGATCACAGAACTGTGCATGGGTCTAGAAATCTGAAGTGACAGACACCCTGATTGCACTTAAAGGAGAGCTAATAGGGACTTTTGGACATTTTTCCATAAACGTTTTATATTGCTTTTAGCTAAAAAAAATTAAGACCACCATTCATTCAGACCACCCATTTTAAGGGAACTGCTCAGATGGACAGCACAGCTGACATTTTTCTGTCAAGTATCAAGAACAAAATAACTGTCTGAGGGAGCATGAGGTTGAGTAAAATTCAGAATAAAGAAATCCTAATAAACAGCAAGGACACTTATTGTTTCCAACAGATGCAAATTTAGGTCTAGCAACAGACCCCTAGCCCCAGGAACAAAGCTTCTGTGATCCAGCCAAGCCAAATATCTCAGTAATTGACGGCTGCGGAGGCAAAATCTGGGATCCACAATGGCATTTTGGCAGTTACATAATGCAGGAGGAAAGAACAAAAATCAAACTGTATTTGTTCTATAAAAAGACTAAAGACAGCTTTCTGCATCTCATTAAAATTTCCATTCTTCTTGTCTTTGAACACACTACCCTCCCTTGCTCTGCAAAATCAACACATTTATGTTGAGTGCTTTTCTGCTGCCTTGAACTCCTTGGTGTTGTCCCGCCGATTTGGCATTCACTTGCTGAAGTGTGAACCCCGAACACCACCTTCTGCCACAGCCTAAAGGTCACAGCAGATGTGGCAGTGAAGAGAAGGTGGCAAACTGAAATAAGACACCTGATCAAATGCATCTGATCAAACCAGACAGAGTAGACACACTTCACATATGCTGTTGAATAATAAACAGATGGAGGCAACCTGGGATACGTCTGAACTTCATCAAAACTACCCCAAGACATCCCATAGTAACTGAATGCAAAACATCTCCCTGAAAATTTGGAATTCAGTGAGTGCATGTGACTTTAAGTTACCTTGTCACTCAGACACTTTTTCAAACTAAAACCAGTTTGCAGTTTGCTGCAATTGACAGTAAGCTGAAAACACAGGGAAAGCAAGACTGCTCTGGCTGTATGTTGTTTTTCAGTACATGTAAGTTGTGCTGAGAGAACTCTACAAGCAACACAAAGCTGTTATCTTTCAGAAATCCTGACACCCCCCAGTGAATTTTTCCTCAAAAGTAAAAGAAGCACTGGAGCTAAGAAAGAGGTTTCACTTTGCATTAAATACTTGTCAGTAGTCTGTAGCAGCACCTCAAAAGCATTACAGCATTTAATAATTCAGGATTTTCATTTACCGAGCTTAAAATATATTTCACGTGGAGTCTCATGAAGCTGGAATTTCATCCTTGTATGTCAATCATTTTCTTGATTTGCAGCCTATAAACTTGGTGGGTTTGTTGCCAAAGAGGAAGGGGAAACTTACCTCTCTCCACCCGCAACCCTAAATCTGGTAATAGCAGTATGCAATCTCACAACGTGCCCGAAGATTAAAACATTCTCGAGTTGGGTGGATGAGGAATTTGCCTGTATATAACTCCATAGCAATAAGCCTCCTACACCACCAGAGAAGAAAAAACGCTTTCAACTGCAAAAAGGACAACTGCAACTCTCCTCTCATTTCTGAGCAATATTATCTGAACTACATTCATGCCTCCAGTGCTCATGAGAGATGATATTCTCCTGTCAGCACAGAGATGCTCAATTTAGCAATCAAGCAGGACAGGGTGTAGTTAATCATACCCCTAGGTTGCTTTGAAGCAACAGGAACACTGGAGGGGACAGAAGGAAGAAGGGAATGACTCATTTATATAAACTCATATAGCTGTATCATCTATGAGTTATTTCTCATTAAACTTGATTATAGGTATATTTTAACTGCTGAAGCTGAACTCTGTGGTTTGTGGGCATGTGCGCATCATTTTCACTGCAGTCCCAGGTGATGTCAGCCCAAGAGACGGTTTTCCTGCAGGTGCAGCCACCCTCCACTCAAGCCACCCACTGCGAGAGCCTCCAGGGACATGTCTTGAAAGAGAGAGGTTGCAAAGCACAGACTCCGAAGAGCCCAATTTCTTTACTGCAGGGTTAACTGGAATGTTACTCGAAGTTTAGGTCTCAGCTTTGTACTAAATCACCCAGCATGAACACGCTTCTGCTTTTAACTCAAACTGCATAGCCATCGGTGGTAAAGACAAAAGCATACGCTGTCAGTTGCCAGCACAGTCAATCAATCTGCAAATTTCAGGTCTGCAGTAGAGTTGAGAACTCAGCTGGGAGGACAGAGCCTTAGGGCAAGAGCTCTTTCAGTATGGGGAATGTCACCCACAGTACAGTTATGGTCTTTATGATTTATTTTTTTCCTGGGAAGATTTTGCATCCAGTACCAAAAGAAGGTACTTGAATACTGAAGATCATTTAAAGATAATTGGATTCTATCAAGAACAGAAAACCACCAAAACCTGATTGTCAAGCAGAACTTGAAGATTCAGTTCTTGTAAGCGCAAGATTCCTACTGTTTGAGAAGACAGTCTGCATCTTCTGGTTACGAGACCTCCATACTGCAGGAGAGCATCTCTGAGGTCTCATTGTGCTACAGTTGACAGCAGTCCTATTCCACATGCACATGAGATTTCCCTCCCCCCCATTATTTTGTAAACACCGACTCAACTTTTAATGCAAAGGTACACAGACACTTTGTGCCTGTTCGTTGTTCAGAGGATGAAATTCTGATCCTCATGAATGGTTATTAATTTCAATAGTGTCAAGATTTCACACAAGAAATTTCCAAGTTGGACACAAACTAAAAGAAAGGAGATTCCGCAAGTGAATACTATATATGTAACATGCAATCCAGTAACAGCAATGCTTATTTCAACTACAATTAACAGAAATGTTACAACATGGAATGGACAAACACCAGCACAAGTCTTACAGTGCCTGCACAACTAGCAAAGGAGCTGGCAAATTTAGGTGTCATTCAGTAAAAATTCAGTCATTCTTACTCTGCATCTGTCCTTTAGAATACAGGTCAAAATGCAGTAAGAAGACAGTTTATGATTAAGTGTAGTTCTAGCCGTTTTTAAAAGAATATCAAGGACCACTACTCTTCTACACAATTATATTCAGTAAGAATAGCAGATGTTTTTATTTTTATTTTTTAGGTAAAAAAGAAAATAGAAAAAATCCATTGTTTTTAGCGTGGTATTGGGGCACCCTTTGTAGATCAAATGTAATCTATTTTTTCCCTCATTAACCACAAAGGCTTTAGGTCATATTGGCATAGAGCCTGGGCTATTTTGTGTAAGAGATACGCAATTTTTCTGCGCAGATTTCTGATCCTGTAGCTGTGCTCTTTAAACTTGGCTTAAACACTGATTACAGCGCACTGGCTTTAAGTGGTAACCAGAGAAGCAATGTCACAGCCAGGGATTAGTACAGAACAGGACAGGTTATTTTCCTCTATACGCTACCAGGAGCACAAAGATATAATCATGTCAACAAGCTTTAACCAACTGCAGAACTGCTTTTGTAGATTATACCTACAAACCGGTAAAAATACTGTATTCCACATTGTTTAGAGATGGGACAGATTTCAGAACAATTAAAAACACCACAGGTTTTCAGGCCTTCTAGATAGTAATGAACCAACCACTCCAAATGATATATTCAGACATTTCCAGGTAATTCCTAGGAAAGTAATCCAAGGGCTATTTTATGATGTGAAAATGGGAAGAATTTAAAGGCAAGATGTTAAACTAAACTTGTCAAAGCATGGGTGACAATCACATCACTGATAATCATCTTCATGCCCAGGAAACACTCCCTCATGATGAGTAACAAGCAATAAGCAGTCCACATGCCTGCTGGTAAATAGCTGCATTTCTGACTGCCCATCCACAGATATCCAGATGCCTGTATTTGTCTCTAGGTACCCTGAAACCTCTCCAAATCCTATGTGAGTTACAGATGAAGCACAACAGAAAGGGGAATACAAGCATCTGCTGTTCCCTCTCTGCCAACATAGCCATTAATAGCTTTTGGGGGCTGTTCTCCTTGACTAATAGGAAACATAAGATACACTGTCATCAGCAAAGAAATTGTGATAAAGCATGTGTCTCTAAAAGGACTGGATGGCTTGTTTCTAGTGGAGAGGTATGAGCTGGGGAGGAAGGTGAGGTCTACCAGCACTGAAATGAAGCCGAGGCAGACAGCACTCAGTCCCCATTTCAGGCTCATATCTTCCTCTAGAGAAACCAAACTCACAAGCAGCTCAAGTGTGATAATAAGGATCACGTGGGAAAAACAGGAATGGGAGGACTAATGCTCCCAGAATCTTTCCTGGTTAATGCAGAAGCACACCCTCACCTGATGGACACATTCTGACACCAAAGCTGCCTTAAATGGATGGAGCTAATAACCTCCTTACCATGCCCAGGCTCAAAGGGGTCCTCCTACTACTGGCTGTAACATCGGGCTTGCAATTGATGGTAGGCAACAGTACATTTGTCAAACGGGCAAACACAGCTTCAGCCTAAATGGGGGCAGGAAGGGCTGGCAGCTGTGCTGCCTCATGACTGCATCATATGACAGAGCATGAGGTGCTCTGGCACGCCTGCCCGAGACACTCAAGACAGATACGGGCACGTGTACTCTGAATATTGCACATTCTGGACACTCTATACTTGCTGCAGTGCACTTTCATGGATGGGCCATGGCTCCTAACGTTCTTCTAGACATTACGGGATATTGTGACACCTGTAGTGCTGAGGCTAAAGTCTTCCCATCCTTCCTAACTAGCCTGCCCATGTACGTCTCCAGAGCCAGAACAAGGTCTTGTGGGGTAAGCAGAGTACGTGGGAACTGGATTTTTGCAGCACCTTACATTTAATGTACCCATTAGTATTTTGTTTTTAAGTTCTTTGGACTGTCAGGGTTATTCTTGCAGGCTAATGCAGCAGTGAACTTACAAAAAACTTTGAAAGGAATCCTATACAAAACTATTTGTTTTAACCATCGCTTATTGTCCAAGTGTGCAGCTGTTACAATGCCATGTGCAAAGTGAATTTTCCTTTTCCACAGAAAACTCAATACAGTGCTTGTTGCAGGTTGCACTGTCAGGTTTTTCCTCAGTCATTAATGATCTTTACAAATTATAGAATTTGAAGGCAAAGGGACCACTAGGTGTACTGCTTTTTCGTTTAATCACTGAAGCCACAGTATATCGACAGAAGGACGGAAATAAATCCGTCTGATTCACTTGCTTCAAATTTGAAGCCATGAAATTATTTTTATCAGTTTGAACTCGTTTGACTTGAACGTGCACCTGGACACCACAGGGTGAACAGAGGTCGGTACTGGGCTTCTGCTCCTGCTGATTTTTCTCCTTCAACTATTTATAGCAAGAATGTCAGAACAAACGGTTTGGCACTCACCCATTGCACACACTGCAAGACCATTAGTCTCTATGACAACCCGATCTGAATAAACTTGCTAAGAAGTCTACTTCACAATAAAAAAAAATAAATCTGTCAAACTGTGGCATCTGCAAGAAACTGTCAAGAAAGAAAAAAGGAGAATAAATAAAGTAAGAAGAGCTCCATTCTCGCAGAGGGGGAATAACACTGTACTGGGTCTGGCTGGGATGGAGTTAACTTTCCCTGCAGCAGCCCGTATTAGTGTTGTGCTCTGCATTTGTAGCTAAAACAGCACTGATCTCTCACCAGTATATGTGTATTGCTGAGCAGTGCTGGCACAGCACCACAACCTCCTCCAACCCCCCCGCCCCCAGAGCCAGTAGGCTGGGGGTGGGCAAGAGGTGGGGAGGGGACATCACCAGGGCAGCTGACCTAAACCGACCGAAGGGATATTCCATGCCACCTGATGTCATGCTGGGCAATAAAAGCTGGGAAAGAACTGCTCTGCTACAGCAGCTGGGAGAGAGGAGTGAGAAGCAGCCCTGCAGCCCCAAGGTCAGTGCAGCAGGAGGGCAGGAGGTGCTCCAGGCACGCAGCAGCAGTTCCCCTGCGGCTGAGAAAGCAGCTATGGTGGAGCTCAGCTGCCCAGCAGGGCAAAATCACCACAAACACCCAAAAACAAAAAAACCTTGAAGAATCTTTCTGCCAAGATGGTTTGCACTTTCAAGTTTTTAAAAAACTAAACTCTAATTTGTTTTTTAAAGCTGTCAGAAATGTATAGAGATTTCTTTGCGGACCTGGTAATATACAAGGACAAAAATCCCCTCAGACTGTGGATACTGCTTAGATCCTGCTCAAGTCCTGTAGGACAAACAGAGAAAGAAGGGCTTGGTTTGACTTCTGTTGCCACACACTCCTTTGAACTAACAAAGCATAAAGTATTTCAGAGTTCCGTTCAAACATACTTTTGCATATGCAGTTATCTAGAGAACATCCATTTCCTAACACATCATAGGTGAGCAGTTGGCATAGAGAGACTATGCCACTGGAGAATGGTTTGAGAGTTCAAAATTAAGGTCTCCCTACAAAAGAGCTACAGTCCAACCCTGCCTGTAATAAATGCCCATAACGTGCTTAATAACTTAGTTCAACATGGTCAAGTCAATGCCAGGTCCAATGTCCATGCACAGTATATGACAGTGGCTATAGACTTTTACCTTTATAAAAGAGTACCACTATCTTCTGAAAGGCTTTCATGAAGTGGATGTTGTCATAACAGTACTCCTGCACCTTCTGGAGAAGGATCAGCTCTGACTGGCCTTGAGTGCTGAAGACAGCAAGCAGAGGGGCATATTGCTGGAAGGAGGACACACACAAAAAAAAGCAAAATGCATATCAGTATAGTGAAAATAAAATAAACATAACTTCTTAATTGTACACATCATGAATTTCATCCCTGAAAATGTTTCACTGAAACCTTAGATTTACCTGCCAATACGTTTACCTAAATACATACAGTGCACGTATAAATATCAGTGAGCATTTGTAAGATGTGCTGCATGCTGTAAACTAAATTTCAGTACTACTTTTAGATACTGAATTTTGTAAAATGAATTTATAAAGTCCACATCATTAAGTACTGGTGTTTGTACATTTCACAAGACAGCATACAGCATGTAGATTAAGGAATAACACTTTACTGATGATCATTATGTAAGATATCCAAGGATGAAGCACATGAAAATACAAATCTCCGGTTTCCCAGGGGTTTCAGAATTCTCAGGGAAATTCAATTATTCCTGTTTAACTGTGTTCAAGTGTCATTTTTTTTTATCATCACCATCAAACTATCATGAAAACATTGCTGTTTACCAAAGCAAAGGTTGTCAAAACATGGCACTAAGTGCTAATGAGATTCTGATAAGACAACAGCTGTAAGTTTCATCATCTTTTCCTGGAGTTTATTAATATAATAATATATAAGAAAATATTTTTCACTTTATGCACTTTCTATTATTTCAGATCTTAAAATTAAAAATTACGTTAAAGGATCAAATCTGATTCACTCTTGCCTTAAAAAATGACAGTGTTTATATCCATCTCTCTTTCCAATTTCCTTTCTTAGCCTGTAATGAGTCCAGCTAAGGCTGCAATCTTAAATTTAAGATAATATTAAAAGCATTTTTCAGAGCTGACGGGAAGAAAGAATACCCATGATCTTCAGAACCCCGGCCATAAGTACATGTTAACATTACTATTTAAATTGTTCTTGCATTGATCAGTTCAGCCTTTCTTTGTTTTCAATAACACCGCTTAGCTTTTACCAGCTGGAGTTGCAGTGGCTTGACGTAACGGCGTTAAACCTGTGTGACTAGGGCTCCCGACCGATGCAGTCAGGTAACTGAGCACCTTCAGCAGCAGTGATACCAATGTTCAAAAATACGCTTCAGGACATCTTTACAAGGGGCTAAATCCTGAGGATCTTACTCAATGTGATCCACAGAAAAAAAACAATGGGAACACATGAAAAAAAGAGCAAAATCTGAATTATTTTTCAAAAGATGTTCTAGAACAACCTTTATCAGCTATTAACTTAGAGAGCAAGAAATCACACAGTAACCAGTAAGAGCAGCTAGCCAGGCAGCCAGTATAATTACTTTTGGAAGAAACTATCTTACAAACTAACTATAAAAAAAAGACTACAACACTGCTAAACACTAAGTTGAGTTTTTCCACTTCAGGAAGGTATACATACATTTTTCAGAAACAATTTACTTTTTACTCTGCAAAAATTGGGAGACTTCGGGTAGCAAGATTCATCCTTTTCTCCTCTTTGGCCCTGTAAATATCCAGCTGTTACCTAGTCAAGTTGTAGGGAGGCAGGGCAATATACACTGCAGTTTATGTCTATTTAGTAGTATCAGCAGAACCCAATCCCATCCACAGGTCTGTGATGTGCAGCTGCCTCTCAGTGTTAAGTAATTTATTAAAAAAAACCTTAACTTTTCAGTTTAGAAATAAGAGATCCTCGTATCGCCAAGTTGACCGGCACATTCCTCTCGCTCATTAACTGGTACAGACTTACAATTTTAAGTTTCACAAGTGTCTAAATGACTGAGGAACCATAAAATTAGACTCCTCTCATTGCTGGCCAAGCAAAGCTGCATTATTTTCCATTTGCCTCAGGTTATGTTGCAACAGGTCAGCAGCTCCAGTGGCACAAAGCTGACACCACAGCCTTGCTTGCAGTGAGAACTGTCTAGAGGATTCTCCCCATCCATGAGGAGGGGGCCAAATTGGAGGTGGCCTAGGGGTCAAGTCCTCGCGTAGCTGTGAGGTTACTGGAAGGCTGAGGAGCTTACCCTGTAAGATTCAGGGTTTAACAGCTTTCCACATCTCCTCCTCAGTTCAGGACTTACCAGTCCTGCTGTACAGATGGCACACATGACAGCCAGATGTTTACTGCACCCTGGTATTTCTTTTTAGGGGTCCATTGCACACAGCTTACTAAAAGGAATCTAATGACTTCAGGAGCCTGGTACCTACATGTCAGTGCTATGAGAACTATGAGAGTTATCTGTTGGTACAGCCATACAAGAATAAATCACAGCACCTGGCATGTTCCACTTCAAGTAGGTATTTATATGCATACTGATTCACACCATCAGGGCAAAGCAACTCCGTAATTGTTTCAGGGAATGTCAACACACAGGAGGGAACAGGGCTGTGTGTCATGCTAACACATTTAATTTGATTTCTGGAGTTGGATCACACGTTTGGCCAGCTTAGAGCCCAAAGAGGGGAATCCAAGACCAATGTGGAACAAATGCTGTTTATTTCTGAACAATGGCAAGTAAAGAAGCAGCAGCTAGTAAAATCTACGCTTCTATTTCTAGCGCTTCTGTTAAACTCCTACCTGTAAGTATAAATAGTAAACACCCCATACAAACTTATCTGATTTTAGCCTTTGGACATAGTTATGAAGATGCGTATCTTATGCAGGTAAGTTGCTTTACCTAATTTAGTGGTGTTACACACATAGCTGATGGCTTGGTAAGCGAGGCTTGTAGGACTAAGCATCCAGTCAACAGTATCTGTACAAAGCCAGATACGTTTCTCTTCCCACTGTTCAAATATTCCAAGAAGTATTTGTTAATTTGCCCTGCGGTACTAGATGATAAATCTCAATGGATACTCTGTTACAACTCAAATAAAGAGATGTGATCAATCACTACATCAGAAGAACAAGAAAAACAATGTCTCTCTTCCTTCTGGAAACTCCCTCATCTTTCTACTGTCTTTTGGGTCGCTGTAGCTGCAGAAGACTTCAAGGCATTCAATTTTACCATCAAAGACTACACAAGATCCCGAGTGACTACGTTTCTAGGATGACTGATGTCGCTCTTGGGAACCGAAATTCAGATGAAACGACAGTCATAGTAGGAGCTAAACCGATGTGGGAACTTCAAATATGGAAAGGCATCAATACAAAAAGGAAAGAAATTAGGATCAAGCTCAAGATTCATTTTATCACCAAAAAAAAAGTACTGATTGCTTTTGTCTTATGGTAAATTTTTGCAGTCCTTGCTGTGAGGGAGTATTTTTTTGCTCATGGTTTACCAGCTGAAACGGACTAAGTTTACTGAAAAGCCTTTCTTTCCATGTCCTGAGTTCAAGTGTCTTGCACTGCGCAATCCTTCACGATTTGATTGAGGAATGCTAACCATCGCAAGGACTCTGATTATTCTGCATTATGGTTTTTTTCCTCCTAAGGTTGCAAGGGCTTTTGTACCAGTATGTAGCTGTGACACTGCAACCTGTCATCACTTAAAAAATCACCGCCTGGCTTTCTGTGGATTTAGTTCTCTTATCCCTAAGCAGAGCATCTGGGCTAGAAAGTGCACACTCACTACACAGCGCAAAGGCTCTCAAGTCAGCTCCTGTCTTATTAGCTGAGTAGCAGCTACCCAGCTCCCACAGTCAACAACAGCATCAAACATTTCACAAGTTCAGAGCTCAGCAGTCCTGCCAGGATCTAACCAGCTCTGTGCAAAGCCAGCACAGGTGCTGCCTTACCATGCTCCCAAAACTTCTTTGCTCCTGGCAAAGACATTGCAAAGACAATTCCAGCAGGCTTACTAGTCAGGTCTGAAAAGACTCAAGTCTCAGCATTTGTTTAGCATTGTGCCCCAGGCAAGGAGCCTCTCAGCACGCTGAGAAAACATAATGCAAAGGCACTCACTCAAGCTACAAACACCTCAGCTTGCCCTGGTTTTCTGCACTGTATGCCTCAGGGGACAGTACAGCATTCAATAATCTGAACCTCATTTTAGCATTACTGTGAATGAAGGAGGAGCTGCTACATACAAGACACTGCAGTGCTTGGTATCAGTGTTAGCCCTTAAGACTAAGTCTCCTGGATTTAACAAGTAAGAACTTGGCAGCTCTAGAATGTGTTGTTTCACAGCAAGCTCTTCCCCTCGTCACCCAGGTACACACCTTTAGATGTTTGAGGGCTTGCTCTGCAACCAGCTCTTCTTTCTTGTTCCATTCCACAGCATTCATTACACAGGTCCACAGGAGACCAATCACTGCTGGCTCTGGCAGCTCATTTCTTTTCATTTCCTCTTTTACATAAAGTACTACCTGGAGCATGAAATAAAATGCTGTGTTGAGCAACATTTCCAATCAGCCAGTAACAACTCCATCACCGCAGTATAGAAACAACAAGAAACAAATTTAGAACAAGAATAAAAACGAAGCATTTACCATGTTTTTATTTAGCAACATTACTATTACTTGACTACAAGTTTTCTCCTTCCCATCCAAACTAACAGTTAATGCAGGTACATGAACTTCATTCTCATCAAACCTAACTGAACATAAAAATGTAGTCAATTACACTTGTAAATCCATAAGGTGGTTTGTTGTTTTGGCCTTCTGAAGGCACAGAGTGAGTTGATCAATAAATTAAAATAATTTAAAGAAAAACAGAGGAAATCTTTCAGATGTCTGTATCTGCTCCTCTCTACTTATTCTTTATTTACGTCTTTGACTATGATTATATAAACCGAAGTTGTAAAACACTCTTTACCTCCTTAATTGGGCATTCCTGAGAGAGACGTTCTTGTAGCTCTTTTTGAAGTTCTTTACGAGTCCCCAGTGACTGCTGAACTCTAAGGAAATCTGAGAGCTCTTTTAAACCTGCTTCAGTAAAATACTTGGCAAAATGATCCACATTCTGCCTGTTGGCTGGAAACAGTTCCTAAAAAGACAGGAAAGCTCTCTGTTACATAAATAACAAACAAGGGCTCTTGACAAAATGGAAGGAAAACAATTTTTAAGACTGTTCAATGGGAATCACCTGTTGCTGCACCTGTTACTGCTTGTATTAACACTGGAAAAGTCAACACTTCATTCCGGTTGTTGTTTAGTTACAGCAGAGGGAAGAAATGATGGTCAGTTGTGAAAAAAGCCTAACACCCTTTCTACACATACTAAGGGTACATATTAAGGGCACATACTTATGAACAGCTGTGAGCTTAAGACTGTGCTCAAAACAGTTGAGCCCCTTCCAAGTTCCGAGAGTCTTGCAGGGAAAGTGCAAGGGAACAGATGGTAAAGCCATTATACGCTAAGCACGTTTATCATGCCCTCCCAGTGCTTCCACGCGTTTACCTCAGCAGTACATACCTGGTACAGGCACCCTGGCCTAAATATCACTACTCTGCTGAGCAATGGTTACCACTAACGCATCACTTAACAAAAATCACAACATCCACAATGTACGCTGTTAACATTAACTCATGGAGGCGCTTCTAATTCAAAGAAACTGTCAATATATCGTTTGTCAAAGTCCGGCTACTTAAAAAATATATATTTCTTAAAAATTGTTATAGTGTATGCCATGTCTCAGCATGAGTTCAATGGTATTTGCTTACAATGCAACTCTGGTGGAATGAAGAGTACTTCCCCACCCTCCCCCAAAGAGGCTCCAGACCCTCAGTATACTTGTTTACTGAAAAGCAGATTAAGAAGAAACTTTCCTCAACTCATCTCTGCTAAGCAACAGCATCTGACACTTGATAGTTCTTTAATATAGCAGCATAATGAGAGCCAACAGCTGAAAGCTTTAGTCACTGAAATTCAAAATGGAAATAAGACACGGTTGGCTTTTTTCCCTTCTAATAAATGGTGTAATTAGCCCATTTCCCAGCTTTGTGGCAAATGATTTATGATTTGGACTCTTGAAATCAAATACAAACTGAAGGGATGAAGGGGTGTGGGAGGCTGCTTTGCTTTTGAAAGATTCTAGCTTAATCATAAATTATTGAAGTAGAAACAGGAAATACTGCTGAAATTCTCTAGGCAGTGCTACACAGGATGTAGCACATCTGATCGGATTATCGCAGCAATCTTTTTGAAGATTAAAAAAACTATTGATCTTCAGAAATAAACTGGCAGGGAAAGGCATATGACATTGTTCCATATTCATATATACTGAACACCTCAGGCCATTGCTACAAACCAAGAACACAGGTTTTGAGTCAAAAAGGCTGAAAGCTTTCTCTGCATTGCTACTACTCGTTCTGCTGTCATCACTGCAGGACCATTTATGTTACCCAGATGGCTACTGCTGTGGAGAATTAGCTTACTCTGCTGCCTCCATACTATTGAAACAGTGTCGGTTTGAAAACCTATATGCTCATCTTTTGTGATTACACAAACTCTTTATACTTCAATTCTTATTTACAAAAGTAAAACATTAAAAATAAAAATAAAAACCTTCATGCGCAGTTGCTAGTGGTGTGTTTTGTTAGAAAGAAACATTTAATTAATTCCCAACCCCTGTGTATACAGCCTTTCAGAAGGCATTTAACTACAGGAAAAATAGAGGCAATGTTGAAACGTGTTATTTAGTGTTCCAGGACCTGTATCAATGCTACACAGCCATAACAATATTGCTGAGATTCAAAATATTTTAAAAATGCTAAGAGAGTCTGAGGGGGAGTTAACATGCTTAGAGCAAACTACCACCTGCATTTTATTTCCTTCTTTTCCTCAAGGAGAGATAAGGATTATGGAAAATATATTGTACTTACTAGCAATCTCTTATCAAGGTTGGCTTTTCTTAAAGCAGAGGTAACAGAATTGGCATCTTTCTCTGCCATCCATGCTTTAAAAAGTTTTACAGCAAAAGAGGCTGCAATCCCTGTTTGAGAAAATACACAAAACATGTTTCAGCAATTTTCAACATGAATTAGAGATGGTTACAAGAATTTAATACGTAATGAAAATACATTTATGACAGCAGGACCAAACATGTGAAGCTGAAGTGCACTTTTTTCTTTAATGAGGTATTAATTTTCTGAAGTATGCTACGCTGTTTGAAAATCCTTTCGTTCTCATTTACCCATCTATATTTAACTGTTCAAAGATTTTGCTTGCAATTATTTTTCTTACCTCCCCAATTTACAGACCAAATGTAATGCAAAAGGAAAAATTATGTGTTAAATCAGCTAGGAAACAGATGCACAAAATAAAAGACAGTCAGGAATAAGAACTCGAAATAAAAAGTATAATCGAAGGGCTTTTTAAGTCCTGGATAGGGTTAAATAACTTCACAGCTTCAAGGTAACAACCGATTGTACCCCATCCTCCTAGAAGGTACTTAGAAGTTGGTAGACCCAGGCACAAATACTATTTTGAGGAGAAAAAAGTCCTTCCTCAAGGCAACTTATTATTTTTTACATTAAATCCAAAATAACTCTGTTTCCAGTACCTGCAGGTTTCCAGCTCTGCTCCAGCTTCTTGGCTGCAAGGAGCTGAAAGTGAGCTGCAGTGTCTCAGAGCTGGAGACTCAGCTCTTCCCTGCTGAAGTGGTCCCTGTTATGTTTCTCCATACTACATTTATGTCAACATTTACAGTACTACTGAGGGTGGTGATAATATGTAACTGTGTACAGCCAGCCACTGTTTTGCCTTCAAACAGTCCCAAAAGTCTAAGATCTACGTGGTTCCATCTACACAGTTCCTTCTGATGGGAAGTAGCTTAGTCATTCCTAGCCACTTAATTGATACCCATTCCTTTTTATTTCTAGGATACATTGACTAAATGAGTCACCAAACAAAAATGGAAGCAATTATTCCCCAAGCAGCATCAACTTCATTAACATTCATTACAGATCTTGACTGTTATGACAGTTTCACCAACCTTATTTCAAGAGCTTAGTTGTGAGGCATGATCCTTTGAGAAGTACTATATGTAACTATGGATGCGTAATGCCATGAAAGAGACCTAAAAATACCACTTCGGGCTTGTTTTACATATTGTGCATCATGTTCCAAATGAAACCAGCACGATGCAGCGATCATAGATGCTATGAGCTGACCAGTCATGAATTGACCGAGCCAGTTCAACTAACAGGGGCCCTCAGAATAACGCACACCTGTAACTCTGAACCTGCAAACACCATTCAGCCTACTTGAAACGTGCACGTGCATTGCAGAGCTGCGGCTGAACTTGATAAAGAAGTCAGAGGCATTTATAGCTAGAAATCATTATTCACAGCCCACATGCTCTCCACAATCCTTATACAAAGCTGTGACAATATAACCCATTAATATCAGAGAGCAGGGTAATGCAAACAACATTGCTCCACTGCAGCATCACTATAACCTCTCAGTAAGCAGTGCCTGGTAGCACACACGTCGGAATTTGGCTTGAAACACATCTTCTATTAGATGTCAGTAAGATCCACACTGCAGCTTGTTAGGTCACAGGCTTCTTCCTCATAAAAGCAAGTGTGGAATAGCAAAAATGCTGACCAGGTGCAAAAAAAGCATGCCTGCAACGGAAAAGCACTCCTCCTCAGACCAGCGGAATAGTGACCAAGATCGAACGGAACTGTCTTTGTCACCAAGCACTGCTCCCATAACTATGTCCTAAATCCTTTTCTCAAGATTTACCTTAAAACAAGACAAGTTTTAAGCCAGTAACCAGTATCAGAGGGAGGCTGTTCCAAGGCTTCACTACCCTCATGTTTTAAAACTTCTAATTTACAGTCCAAATTCATCACTGGTCAGTTGCTATACTCTATTCCTGTCTGCCATGGTCTTTTCCTTCACAATGGCTTGTCTTTTTCTTTTTCTCCCCCTATCAACCCTATTGGCAGACAGCAACTTCAGCCATTCATTTTAGTGATTATCCCCATTAGCTATTCTTTGTATTTGCATTAGTTTTTCAACACGAGTGACAATAAGGCTTCACCAGTACCATGAACATTTTTCTGTCTCTGTTAGAAATGTCAGACATCCCCAGATTACATTTTTTCCCATTTATATATGTCACTCTAAAAGTAATGAGAACACTGAAAAGGGGTAATCCTAAAATCAATAAGATATTTGCCCTCAAACTTGACAGATCATCTATCAGTACAAACTACCCTTACCTTTCTTTCAGCCAATCCTTTCTTTGCCCATGTTACAATTCCCGTTTTTATCCAACAACTCCATCAGCTCAACTAATCATTTCATCATGTATTTTACAAAAGTTTATCTTCACTTGCCTCCAGCATTTTTTTTCCTCCATAATTTAAGGAAAGGTATCAGACATATTCTTATATAATCTACTTGCTTTAAGCCTTGATCCTTTTTCTGTTTCATTTATATTTGCATCTTTAATCATTCTTCCATAAAACATCTCTTCCAGAACACTGACTGAACAACCTTTTCCTCAAATGGTGATATGGGTACATTTTGTCTGTATATACACGCACAAGTGTACACACACAAATATACCAAGAAACGAAACTGTAAGTACGGTCCTGACAAAAGTTTAGAGCTCTCAGAAACATAAATTGATAATACAAATTAAATTTGTTCTAGCATTGCATTTGTACATAACAATTGCTCTTGAAATGTTAAATTAAAAAAAAAAGTTGGTTAGATAAATTTGAGTTTTCAGATGCCTCTTGTGTTGCTGTAACTAAGAACAGAATTTGATTTAAAAACATTGCAGTCCATCACCCTAAAACAGGGATTATTACTTCTGTTTGAATTTTCTCCTACTTTAATTCTGATCCTGAAAGTTGTGTGATGACAGAGCAAAACTGCAGCTGTGGCTTTTCTTTCTGCAGCATTTAGAAAACAAATGCATGCTGCAAACAATAATGTGCAGTTAGAATACTTTTTTTTTTTTAATAAATCAAAGTTAGAATACATTTTAGCTAATACATAGCTTTAAAAAAAATTTATGAAAGTTGTGCAACACTAACAATGCATTTGTTATTATTCCAGGTCATCAGTAACTGGCAGAGAAAGATATTGTGGGGCGAACACCTGGAAAAGTAACATTCCAAGGTAGATGGCTATAAATTACTAATAAAAGCCCTCCAAAAAAACCCCAAGACCGCCCCCCCTCCCCCCCCCAAACAAAAAAAACAAAACCCTCATCACAAAAAGGCATTAATGCCTCAAGAGTGGAAGAACTGTTACCCATCATACCGTAAAGATGAGTCTATGGAAGAAGCACATTAAATACTCCTCATTACTCGTATGAAGGCAATATTGATGGCTTGAGTTATTTTGTTCCCTTCTGCAATATCCACTCGCTCTGCATATGCTGTGTCCCATTTCACATTTAATTGGGCAAGACGTTGGCAACACTTGCCAAAACATTACTAGGCATATCTCAGAAAAAGATGTTGCACTTCATGCTTGTATAGTATCACAAGAATCCAGACATACTACGTTTTTGCTGTATAATATCCAAAAAAACTAAGTGGTTTAATTTTTCTGTTGTTATTTTTTATTTTGTTGGTATTCTGCTAACTATTGACTGCCTTCTTGTTATATTTCAGAAAGTACATTGGCCTTTGTCATCTGTATATGCTTCTGCTTTAAAATCCTGCTTTCTGTTTAACAGTTTTTACAGGCTTCCAGCATACAAAATATGTTGCAGTAAAATACATCTCCTATTAAAGCTAATGTAAGAAAAAAGGTCATATAGAAAGTTACCTTCTTTGACTATATTGTCAGTGAAGAGGCTTGTTAAAATGGTAGCAGGAAGAGTCCCATTGGCTAACAGGATCCCAGAGAGCATCGCCAACTTCGTCTGCTCTGTTTCAGAGAAGGCTTTAAGAAACAGCAGGAGCTGCAGGACAGACAAGAAAAGATAGATACATTTGAGCCATAGGCAGTGATAACAGAGATAAAGAATTAAACTATCCATTAATATTCATTTCTCAACAGCTCCTGCTGTAATTAGTAGCACTCATATCAAAATCTGTCCTGAAACATGGCAGTGCCATTTCAGTGATCACTTACAATTTCACTTTCCATAGGGATACAAGCATGTGGAATACTGCCTTACTCAGACAGACAAGGTCTGTCATCTTCTTCAAAAAAGTATGTAAGTGTTAAAAAAAAAAAAAAGCTCGTTAAAGGCTTAACACCCACAGAAATTAACAGGGGCTGTTCAGTTCAGGAACACAGACTTGCTGATTGCAACAGGCTGACAGAAGCCTGCCCATTCACATCGCCAAATTGTGGACTAAGCCCCACACAACTGCCGTTCCTTTTCAGGCTAGTAAAAACTATTACTCATACAAACAATAATAGGATGAGAAAGTTCCCCGTTTTCCTTTTGAGGAAGGAAACACAGCACAATTATTCCAGATTTTCTATTGGCTAAAGTTAGAATTTTCAAGTTCAGACCTTCTTGGTGGAGCTGACAAAGAAAAGACAGGACCACAAGTTGCTCGAAGACCTGGCCATTCCCACTCCTAGTCACAACAGCTTGAGGAAAAAATACAAATTTCACTACATCTTAAGTGCTAAAAGGTAAATAATCAGATCTTCTAAAGTGTAATTTTGAAGTCTAAGTTTTATGTCTATTTTAAATTTCTTCATTCCATACATCAGAAGGAATGACTTGGAAAGTATATTGAAGCATTACAGCTCTTTTCCTTTTTAGCAAGAAAAAAGTTATGGAAAGTAACTTTTTCTCAAAAGCATTAGAATTAACAATGTTTTCTTAATGTGTTGTTAGCAATCACAATATGGGTGATGGGAAAGAGGAAGCTAAACAGCTAAGGACGGGGGAAAGGAAAAAAAAAAAAAAAGACTGCAGGCATGAATTTCTGGACTTAAAGAGGAAGTTTCGTTTCCATTTCCAGCTACCAGCACTTGATTCAAGTGCCTCCTGTGGTCATCACCTTTATTTCCTTCCCCAAATGAGCACCAGATGCAATCAAAGCAGAGCAGCTCATTCTAATGGAAAATTTGCACCCAGTTTCCAGATAAAGTGTATTTCATAATTAGCAATACCTACACATACAAAGGGATAGGACACCAGATACGCCCCTGTACTTGTTTGTTCCCATGGACAGTGAGAGCTCTTCTCAAAGATATCCAAGAATCTTACCAATAACTGTAAATATTTCTAAGTGTAACAACATTTAAAAAAAATCCAGATTACAAATTAAGTTATTAAAAGACGTGCGAAGTTTTATGAATACCTCTGATCTGTATCCACAAACAAAACCAGAAAAAAGCTCTTTTCATTCATACGGTAGTACTTACATAACATCAGCTTTAAATTACAGCTTACACAAGCCTGAATGATTCAGCCACAGACATATCATTTGGCTTCTTAGTGGGCTCCAGACAAATGATTGCAATATGCAGTTTTAGCTCAAAAGAAAAAATATCAAACTATAAAATCTCAAGGTGTCATTTTATTTCAACAAACTGTGACTCAACTAAAAAAATGGATGAAAATTTGGGATGCAGATGAATGCATTTATTATTTCTAAATGCATAGATGAGAGACAAATGTTAGGCTGTATTTCCAAATGTAGCAACTGGCATATACAATGGAGCAGGTAAAATAACTCCAGTGCCACCTTTAATGTAAAGACAAAAGTCATTTTTACAGAATTTCAATATAAACCTAATATAAAGCCTGATTGGAAGCTTAGGGATTTTAAGTTTTCCTTACACAAGCTTTAATCAACAATATTGTACCAAAAGGAAGTCTGTATGAGAAAAAACTTTGAATTAGACTTTATGCTCTTTACTGTAAGTACTGAGACCAAGATTGCTAATAAAGATGAAACAGCTTTACATTTTTGTAAGCCTACTTAATGCTCATTCCTTCTGCGCCCAGACAAGCAACAGATACGGATTTTGAGTAGAAAGTGGTCATGTTGACTACCTGAATGCCATAGACCAAGTCTTGACTTATTTCTAAGGCCTAACCTGCACTGGGTTTTGTCAGTAATGAGCAGACCATGAACAGAGTTGAGTTGTACCCATCTATGTCAGATTGCAGTCATGAAAGCAACAGCATCAGTAAATCCAGCTGTAAAGTGAGAGTTATGCATCCCAAGGTGCAAAAGGACCCTAAGAGAAGGACCCAAACACTTATCAACTCTAGTTTTAAGAAATCTGTAATTGTTCAAATGATTTGGAAGGTCTGAAATCATGCACCTATGAAGTTCACAGCCTCCTCCTCTTCCCCTTTTGTTGAAACATGCTTCTTGCAAGTCTCTTTCAATGAATTTGAATTACGATGTTCTCGAGCTGTACCCATGGCCGTATCTTTTGAGCAGGAACCAGGTCATCTATATGTCCCTCGCTGCTTAAAGTACTGCTGGTGCAAATAGCATAATTTGTTTTATGATTTGCAAAAAGCATCTCTAACAAATTAGTACATGCCATTTTCTGCTGTTAGGATATTATTCTATACTTTCAAGTAATTTAGGAGGAGACTGGGTGATGGGAAGAATCAAAACCTTTAATTAACCCCCCTTAGAAACCATCAAAAAGAACCGAATGTTCAGTTCAGTGCTGTTGTTTCTGATTTTTATTGCTGATTGCTTTAAGAGCTCTTCTTTTACCATCACTATTACAAACCTCTGCAGGGAAGTCACAAAATGTCCAAGTTATTTCAGAACAGTATGAAAACACCCACAAAAAGTTCCAAGCTGATTCTTCCCTGCTGTTAGACAAGCACTGGTATTACTGCTTTTGTTACAGATACAGACTGATTCTAGGCATAAAATGCACAACTCTGGCCCACAATTTTATATTTCTAGCATAGTTATAAGAACTCCCACCTATTCTAGTGGGAGTTTAGAATGCCTAATAAGCACAAGACCAGACCTAATGTTCTGTTCTGTGCTATTTTCGTCTTCTACGAAAAAGTCTTTCAGTCACAAGTTCTAGGTATATAATACATACACAAGTAAAGACGCGCATGTGAAAAATAAAATAAAACAGTGTTTCTACTCTTCTATTGCCATCTGGAGATCTTAATAGTGAAAATTAAGGAATTCTATCCACGCAGGGAGCGAGGTGTCTTTTTATATCTTCACTATCTGAAGTAGCCTGTTGCTTTTGTATTTGATAATCTGTTACAACTGTAGGCAGCACTGAATTGTCACAATTTTGAATTGTCATATTTGGTCTCAAAATATTAGTCAGACATTTAGGATACAGACAGCTAGTAACACTGCATACTTCATCGACTGACCTGAGCAGAAATACTTACATAAGAAAGATGAACACAAATTTGGAACTGAGAGTTTTACGTAAGTTATTGCAAAATATTGTCACAGGTCTATACAGGAACACTGGGCAGTACTCATATGAATTTAAGCTGACCATATTAAAAATCACCAGGTGAGAAATGCACTTAAACATCTTTGCCTTCTGTTGAAATTGCTTGCACAAGATACTTAAGATGTAGAAATTCAGATGTACAGTTTACTTATGTCATTGGAAGAAAGAATAATTCACGATTTTGAGGGATAAGAATTAAGAAAAAATAGTTTAAAGCTAGAAGCTTTTCAACAAAAGGGAAAGGTGCTGGGAAATAACAACATCCTAAAGATAAAATTATGAACTAGAAGACATAAAGCAAATACTTGTACAAATACTGCCATCTAAGACAAACTCTCTTGAAAAAGAAGTCCCACTGACACCATCTGCTTCATTACAATGAAACTGCTGCTATTGCCTTGTGTTGTTTTGCTTTGTTTTTTTTTTTTTTTAAAAGTGTGACTTCTTCTGTGAGAAGAGCTGGTTTTCCCTCCAAGTACTTTAACTGCCTAATGAAACTGCCAAAAAAAAAAAAAAAAAGAGTGAAACATTTAGGAGTCACTCTTTTCTAACTGCTGCCAAACTGCAGTAACCTTTGAACTACTGACTCTTGCAGAAACATCATCTAGAAATATTAATGCATCTATCATGTGACTCTCTTTATAGGCAGCTACTCTCATACACATTACTGCCCACATTGATTAAAGCATTAAATAAGTAAAAATCCAGTAGCGTTGTCAGAAGTCAGACACTTGAAGTATGGGTTCACAAAAACAGAGGACGAGCAGAAGGCAACACAAAGTCCTCAAGTGTTAAGGCAATGACAGTGCACATGCAAAACATAAGCCCAAATCTGGGCAACAACCTTCCCAGTTTTTAATTCTGCAATACGGGGTATTAAAGGACTCTTCCCTACTGCCTCCACAGCACTGGCAAATAAACTGTGCATACTGACAAAGAGAATGCATCTGGCACCCATGCTTAAAGTCCAGGTCCTCAGGAGCCACACCAAGACTTACACAAGAGCACAGAGCTAAGGGTGGCAATGGAAGGGCAGGTGGAAAAATTAATCCCAACCTACGACCAGTGTGCAAACCTACTCCTGCGATTTGTCACACAAGATGTGTGTGATTGGATGCTGAAAACCATGCAAAAAGTATGTACATAAAATTGAAATTTGTAATCTGCAAGCTGAACAAGCTCACTATGAGCCCCATGCTGCCGTAGCCAGGATGCTCCCAACAGCTTTAAACAAGATTTCAGGACTCCAGCCAAACTGTACCTCAAATTACTGCTTTGTCTCAAGCTAGCAAATGGTTAATCTTCAGATTAAAGGCATTTGTTCCTCAGCTGAAGAGTCAAATTATTATATATTGACCATGGTCTCATCCAGTCACTGCTGTGAAAAGTGAATTCTTAAAAACTTAAAGGATTCAAAAGCAAGCAAGTTACAAGAGAGAGAGGAGGCGGTTTGGATTGACATGGCATTTGTTTAATATGCTGAACACTCTCTGAAACTTGAATGCTATGAGTCAGCATTTCTCATGCCAATGATTATAGTAATTAAGAGCAAGAACATAAGATTTGTGTGGGGAGAGAGGTAAATTTAGGTCTTTAGAATGATGTATTGAGCAATCAGAATCAGTTAATAGGCATGCTGGCCACAAGTGCAAAAATAATTTCCAATATGAACAAGAATGTACAAAAATAAGTGCCAAATTCATTCAGCCACAGGAGGTGGTGGTGAGGCATCACACTCCAGACTTATCCTCACTTGACCCCTGCAGCAGTTGTTCTAATGCTCAGATGACATGAAAATACATTTTTCCTTTTAACGTATATGACATTTAGTCACAGGACAGGTTCTGCCAATATCAGCAGGCCTGTTGACTTACAGCACAACACAGAGTTTATCATTCATTCAGGCCATTTAGAAAAGAAAAAGGTGTTGACATCTGCTACTAGGAGCTCAAAACAGTCATATATTTCTTCCAAAAATTTATCAGGAAACAGGAGAGACATAGGAAGAACTCAATACCACAAAACAGTATCCAGATCTATTGGAATCTAACAGGCAAATCCCGAAATCCCCATCAGTGTGGTGATGGCTCTTCTTGCACATATCTATGGCCTCAAATACTAAAACTTGCGGTTAGGACTCATTCGGCAACACAGGAGCAATTTAATACTCATAAATCAAGTGCTGTTTTGCACAGCACATTTGCATTTATTCTATGTGGAAAAAAAAAAACCACAGCAAAATATATAAAAAAACAACAAAAAAATGTTCTATTAGCAGGACAGTAAACCTTTCTCTAAGAACTATAACCCAAAGCACACAGAAATCCTGTACAGAAAAAGCCTAGAATAAGAAGGTGAGTTTGGTCAAAGCAACCAAAGGAAGCATTAATTCAGAACTACTCAAGATCAAGTGCTGCCAGCAACATTCCCACGGAGCTGAAGTTGCACACTAAAGCTGCCACCCCTGCCAACTGTAGATTCCATCCTCTTTTCCATGAGAGCTAAATAAAATACACAACAGAGCAGCACTTACATACAAAGTTATATTAGACATAGGGTAAAAAAAAAAAAAAAAAAAAAAAAAACAAACCTTAAGGATACCACCACCACCATTACCTTTTTGATTTCATCTTCAAATGCTTTCTCCAGATATTTGTATCTCCTGATAAGTTTATTGAAGACCTAAAGATAAACATAGGTTAACTTAAGAAAAAAAACAGTAAAAATTTTACCCATCTTCTTTTACAAAAAAAGGCAAAGAGAAACAAGACCGACACTACTGAATCCAAAAAGAATGTCCATGGCTAAACCATGATGAAACTATTTTTTTCATTTGAATGTCTTCACAACAGGAAAGAAAAAGTAGGAAGCCTAGGTGGCTTCTTACATACTAAAGTTCTGCTATCTGTTTTTTCTTTAGACAATGATAAAGACATTGTTTCCAGGAAATAAGCAGCCAGCAGTATATTTCTGCCGACATCTGACATACTGTCCATCTCCTGACTTAATTATGAAACATCCTTCTCTATTAGCTTGTTCAAAATTGGAAACCATGAATTCTACAATTCTTGATTTATAAAGCAACATTTGAATCTGTGAATTTACTACAGTTTGAGAGTTTTCATCATCTTCCTACTTCTCAGAATTTTATTCTCCCTCTCCTTTACACCCCATCCATAGATCAAAAGCAGGGGAAAGGGGGAGGAAGAACAGGTTAACAGATACATGAAATTTGCACTCTGCCCCCTTCCTTTGATAATGCAGCTGTCTGGGGAAGCTGTCAGGTGTAAATCAATGGAGTGAGGCAGTCAAGTAGCACTGCTGGTCATCCTTCAGTATAGGCAGGATCTTTATCAAATCCACTACCATGAATGCTTACAATAAGACTCACTGCTGTCAGGGAAAGAGGAAGAACATTTTACAAAGCTTTTACAACAACTATGTTCTTGGAAATGCTTGATCTCTAGTTTTCACTATTTGTTCCCCACCTTGTGAACCCAGATTATGAAAGCAGAAGCAGCACAGGTGCAGACTGCATTCTGATAGAAGAAGTGAGAGATAAGAAATTAAATAAGCAAAGAACTGCCCTTACTACTGAACTAAGTACATATACAAAGTACACTGAACATATAACTCGCTGTCACAGGCAAAAAGATTTACATGGGGAAAAAAAATGACATTATTATCAGGCTGGATGGGGGACGTAAAGGGGGAAATGAAGTTAAAAGAAAGTTTCAGTTCATTTTTCAGAGAATGTAAAATACACTCAAGCACCCTAAATGGTAGTATTTTGGCTCTGAACAAGTGAAATGGAAATGAACTAACAAGTTCTAACCATGCTGAAAGGCAAAGACATACAGAAGTCTAATAAAGTAAGATGTGAAAGACAAAAAATGTTAGCTAGAATTTTGTTCATATTTCCAAATAAAATGTGTATTTTGATAAGTCACAGAATAGGCAGGGTTGGAAGGGACCTCTGAAGATCGTCTAGTCCAACCCCCCTGCCAAGCAGGATCATCTAGTTTTTACTTAGTCTTCAACATACCAATAATAACCAGTTAATTAAAAAGACGAACATTACTTAATTAACAATATATTTTTGACATATGTGAGTTTCAACGATGCTTCATTTTTTATGCAATCCTACGTGTATTCAGAATTGCATAGTGACTTAGAATTCTTACTATATTTTCTCATGTAATTATCTTATGTTAAGGAGTTATGCAACATTAGCTTCTCTTCAATAATGTTTCTGGCTTCATCGCTTGTGTTCATTTCCCATAGACCTATTTGTGCAAGCCATATTATTCTTGTAAAAAGGAACTGTACAGCGCGTATGTAGGAGAAATGAAAGCTCTTCAAGAGCTTTTCTTCATTATGAGTCTGAATCCTAACTAGCTAAACAACCAACGGCTGGAGGCTTGAGCTTTATATTTTTTGTGATTCACAGAACCATAGAATCATAGAACGGCTCGGGTTGGAAGGGACCTTAAAGATTGCCTGGTTCCAACCCCCTGCCATGAGCAGGGACACCTCCCACTAGATCAGGTTGCCCAGGCCTTGTCCAACTTGGTCTTGAACACCTCCAGGGATGGGGCATTGTTCCAGTGCCTCACCACCCTCCGAGTAAAGAATTTCCTTCTAACCTCTGATCTAAATCTCCTTTTACTTTAAAGCCATTCCCCCTTGTCCTGTCATTGTCTGCCTGAGCAAAGAGTTGCCCTCTTTTTTTTTTTTTTTTTTTTATGATCCCCTTTAAGTATTGAAAAGCTCCAATGAGGTCCCCTGGAGCCTTCTCTTCTTCAGGCTGAACATCCCCAGCTCTCTCAGCCTTTCTTCACAGGAGAGGTGCTCCAGTCCTCTGATTAACTTTGTGCCCCTCCTCTGGACCCAATCTAACAGATTGACATCCTTCTTGTGCAACATCCTTCAAATGTTTCTAAAAATATGTTTATGCAAATCTTTAAGGTTGCATATAGGAAAGGCCAACAGAAATAATAGGGACGGTGTCTAAAAATATACTGAACCCAAGTGTAGACTGAAAAAAGTAAGACTGCTTTCTATAAAAGAAAGGGTTGACAGCTGTGATCAGATAATCATAGACATCTTATTCTGTTACCTAAAATTTATTAGTTAGGGCAGCTTACTGGTTAACTATTTTTCAATTACCCTACAATTAGCCAGTTGCACTCTAGGCAGCCTACAGGTGTTCTACTATAATCCTTTTTGATTCATAAATGGAAAACAACCATCCCTTTATTATCCTGACCTGAGCATAATTTCGGATGGCATCATGATCTTCTTCTGCAAAAAATACACAGTGGCTGGTCATCTTGGTCTTGTCATTGTCGTCTATGCGCGTGCCTCCAGGAGCTAAAACAAACAAAAGAAAAACACAATAAGATTTAGTAACTCTTACATTAGTACCGCTGAGGTATGAGGCAGGAGTGAAAACTGGCAATGGAGAGAAGAGTGTAGAGGGGGAAACTGACACAAGCTTTATGAAGCTGTAGTGGCACCCATCAGAAAGGACAGCTGGCTGATACACTGCATCTGAGATCACAAACCTCGAAGGACAAAGAAAATCAGGTCACACTAAGGAACCTTAACTGCTTTTGGGAGCATGGAGTGGGTTCAAATAAGAATGGGTTGCAGCATAACTCTTGTGTTTATTTTAACTACTACTTTAAACACCACAATAATGTAAATCATTTCCAAAGATAAAAGTATTAGTGCTCTGTTACTAATCTGAGGACTCGGAACATCCTCCCAACCCCATGTAAACATTCAAAACACTGACACAAAAGACTTCTCCTGGCTTACTTTGTTCAGAGTTTTGTGTTTTGTTTTTTTTTTTTTTAAATAGAACTTCCACTGGCTTTTGTTTCCTGCGTTACCTTAAGACTTACAAAAATATCTTTTCTTCTTACCAAAGAGCAGGAAGCAGGAATCAAATTAATGTAACTAGAAAAAGAGCCCACTTACTCAAAATACAGAGGAAGGCAAAAGGGGTCTTCTCCCATGCTGCCATTAACACCCGGGGGGAAACTCCCATAAACATCCATAAAGCACTCCTCATTGTCCTTCAGTTCTTTCAGATAGCCTGTGTTGCAAGGTCTATGAAGAAAACTTTGCAACAGCTAATAACCTGGAGGGCTGTATGACAACTCTTCAGGCTAATAAGTTCTGGTTTCCCCTAGTTAGTGTCTCACTTTGCTTGCTGTTGCATTTGTATGCTGTTTCAACTCTAATTGAGGGCTTCTCAGAACAGTACCCATTTTTTGTTGTATTTACAGAATGCCAAGGTGAAGTCCCTAGGTATTGTATCACTACAAACAATAAAATATTCTATGATACTGGATCCATAAAGTAGCTAGCTAAGTGCAACTGAAATACAGTTTATAATTTCCACTTTGTAAAGGAAGACAGCATCTTAAAAGAAGCAAGGCTAATCCTCAAAATTTTGCATTCAGTACACCGCAAGGCTGATCCTCAAAATTTTGCATTGGGTACACTGCAACTTACCTAGCATGCTGCCAGCTACCAAAATATCAAAGAGTGTGTCAGCATAGCGGCGATAATCAAGCCGTGAGCCCGTTGCATCCAGAAACTTGGCTATAGCCTCCAAGTCATTCCCAGCTTCATTGAGGCCTTGGACAATAGTATCCCTGAAGACGGTGGGTTCAAATTTCTCTTTTTCATCTGGAAGAGACAGGAAGAAGAAAAAAGAGAGGTAGACAGTTTTAAAATCCTGTATCCACCAACAATTCAAATGACCACGGCACCTAAACATATTCTTCCCATTCTGGTCAACGCACTGTACAAAAGTCTGGCTGGCTTTCATGGCCTCTGGAAATTTTGCTGTGTTTACCCTCACTTCCCTCTCCTCTTCATTCCCACCAGATACCAAGACACATACAGAGATAAATAAATAAAAGGGGAGACAAATACTGAAATTGCTTTCAAATTTCATACTCTTCACTTGTTGAAAATATTACAGAATGTGCATACCACTATGTATTTTTAAATGATAGCAGGATAAAGGATATGTCAGTTTTGTGTAAATAATCTCACTGTACGAGTACATCATTTTTCACTTCTTAATATTTTTCTTTAAATAATTACGGTTGCATATCTGAAATGTTTTCAAAGAGACAAGCCTTCAGGAAAAAAGATCAAGGTATTCATAAAAATAGCTTTTCTGTAAACATTTAGTACTCTGCAATATGGTGTAACCAAAAATTTATCTTTCATTTACAGACCTGAGCAGCACTAAGAATGCAGAAATGCGGCACTAACACCACATTTTCTACAGCTGTCCCTGGTTGAACTAAATTAGGATACAGTCTGACCCCCACACAAACACATCCTTATGCCAAGGCCATTAGTCACAACAGACACAGCCACAAACTCCAGATAAATCTAGGCAGGTTTTACACGTCTCCTGCTGCTTTTTCTTGCAGACAGCTAATACCTTATAAGTTGCTTTGTACAAGTCCTGACTTTACACAAAGGCACAGGTGAAGTGCTTGTTACCATCTAAATAACTTTGAACTTCAGAAACACATCTGGGAACACTTCTGTGACACTCAAAAAAAAAAAAAAAAGCACCTATTTTGTTACCACGTGCTAACATAAATGTTGATTAAAAAAATCTTTAAGAAAAAGCAACAAACCTGCACATATCATATCCCGAAGACAAATCCAGAGATTTTATTTACTGATACAAATGACAATTGGTAAAATTCCCGTCTTAATAAGCATGCACTGCTGTAGTCTGAAAGGTGCCAGCTGCAGCTGTGGCAGGCTTTCGAGAGAGGAGGTTCTCCATGTCACCCATCCTCTGGCTCCAGGTTTCCTTGCTCTGGGACTTGCAGCACAGAAAAAGCAATGCTACCCCAAACACAAGTCAACAGCAACTCCAAAAGACCTTGGATCCTAATTGCCTTTCTTCCTCCTGCCTTCCGGCAATTAAGTAACTTTTTAGCTAAATGCCCACTCTTATCAGCTTTAACACTTACAGTACTGAAACATTTATAGCTCTCCTTGTTTCCTCGCATGCCCTTGCAGTTGACTTGTTCTACCACCTCCAGCACATCATCTGGATGTTCTCCCCCTCCTTCAACACATCCCTTCTAATCTAATCACCTAATTTTCAACAATTCCCTGCTGCTATGCCCAGCTTTTAGTGGCTTGTTGACTCTATTTCCTACCTCCAAGTGGCTTGCAGCCCCATCCTCCAAACGGAAGAGCTGAGGCCTACTCAACCCCACTGAGCAACTGCCTCACGTAGCTGCCACGGGGGGTAGCCCACGGTGGGAAAACTACAGAGGGTCCAGCAGGGAAACAGAAGGACATGCCTACAGAAAAACACTACCAGAATCCCACCTGAGCTATCAGACTGCTTACCAAATACTCAGGTGCAGCTCTCTTCTATCTTGAAGCACTAAAGCGAGAAGCCAACCAACCCACAAACAAGCAAGCCTTTTGCTTAAATGCAAGTAATTTGGCATGTGTACTTCAGGCAGTTTGACTTGTGCACAAGAAACACAGCTCCACCCATAAATAAATACCTAAGAATAATTATTCTCTTAAATACCACATAAGTATGCACTATTTACACGGAAAAAAAAAAAAAAGCATGGTAACTCAGTAACCAGAAAGATGACAGACTTCTGTTTTAACGTAAGTAAGAAGTAAAAAAAGTAAGATAGAAGTAAAAAAAAAATAAATATAATAATAATAAAAAAATCTTATTTTTCCTTTTTCACTGTATTTTGTCTAAAATTTAAGATTTTTCTTCTTCACAGTGAGGGTGACAGCGCTGGAACAGGCTGCCCAGAAAGGTTGTGGAGCATCCTTCTCTGGAGATATTCAAGACCCACCTGGACACTCTCCTGCTCAACCTGCTGTAGGGAACCTGCTTTTAGCAGGGGGGTTGGACTTGATGATCTCCAGAGGTCCTTTCCAACCCCTACAATCCTGTGATATTCACGTTTAAACTTCAAGGTGTTATGTGCTTGGTAGCATGGGAATACAGTCCTCAGTACAAACACAAACACCACGATTAATATTTCTTAGCTATTTTAAACGGATTCTTCTCCTGCCCCAGAAGTCCTCGTGTCATTTGGAGCACCCTACTATTTTCTTGTCTATCATAACCTAAAAATTTATGCAGGAAGAGGTGGTGAACTCACTGCATGAAAATGATTTATAATTTTATTTTAAACATTTCCTACCAAACTAATGTACTGGGGAGGAATATGCTGATGTCGTACAGCAGGGTTAGTAAGAAGCCATCATCAAGAAGTGGTGACAGTATGTTGAGCTGTCAAGTACATAATTACTGAACAAGCACAGTTTCAATCACAGGCTAATGGAGGCAGGTGTAGCTCGCAGATGTGATGCATGCAATTTCCAATGCAGCAGCGCTACACACAGTTTTTCATTTTCATCATGTTCCTAGATCCTTATTTCCTTTCTTTTGCTTGTAAGGAAATCACAAAGTACATTTGTACCTCCCTCCATAAGAATCAATTTCATCTTTTCAAGAGAAGGCCCACAACTGTATTTCTGTGGAAGAAAAATGAGCTGCCCTGTTTGGCACCTCTTCTGACTTCACATTAATATAAAGGTGTTAATATTGACATTATTAAATAATTTTCTTCATGAAAGAAGGTAAATATGCATTGTTTGCTCTGCTTAGTTTCTTTTTAAGATGTCATTTACTTTTTATTTGGAACTAACCAAACTATTTACCCAGATTGCCAAAAGCCTGACATGGAACTGTGAGCTGCCTCCTTGCCCTAGAGGTTCTTCCCTTTTACAACATCAGGTTTCTTCCTTCAAATCTTTTAAACTGATTTTAATGCCTGCCACTACATACACTGGAAGCAAGGTTTATACCTGTTATTAGGTCAACTAATAGAAATGGAAGGAGGGGGATTCACAAGTTCCTTCTTCAGATCATGGCTCTCCTTTCAAAATATTTTAGTCACTAAAAACACTTTCAAACTTTATTGGAAAAAACAACATTGTCTTTTTCCCTTTCTGCTTTCTGAAAGCTCAGAAACCGGTCACATTTGCAGCTAGCTGATCAGTGACAGAATTCATATGAACAAGTATTTTCATTAAATGCCTGACTGCTGCATCACACCTTGCTGGCTCCTCAGGTGGCAGTGCTCTTAGCAGGAGCTGTAGAAGGGGAGAAACAGTATCTTGAGACACAAATCAACTGTCAAGAAGTATCAGCTCTCACTCAACCAGCTCCCCATTTCAGCCCCTCCTAATGACCTGCCTGTTGCACACAACAGAGTAGTCTCTGAAATGCCATGGTCAAACCACACTCACTGCATATCTGGGTACAATTAATGACTCCTTGAGATGCTGGAAGTCAGGATAAAAACAACTAATAGTATCTTCTAATCTAAGACCAAGACATAGTCTGCAACACTGCCATGATACAAAATGAAATGTACATACATGCAGAGAGGAATAAACATGCTAGAAGTCATTTCTACTCCTCTGCCTTTAGAAAGAAAACAGGTATCTACAGGTTTTTCAAAGCAGGAGCCTTGAATATTAAGGCAACCAGGATCTCACCATTTTTGAAGACGTTGCTTACACTTCAGACACAAAGAAGTGTTTACATGTTACAAATTCTATAGTAAAGGTGTTTAACATCCCCAGTTCTATTAAGTAATCTTTTAAAATAAAACGAACAGCCCCCCTAATCTTCCAACCCCTGCTCCAAGTCTTCCTTCTTCCATGCGGTCAACCAGTATCTACTGCCACTTCTAATCACTGTAACAGAAATTTAATAGATAGGCACAGAATCACAAATACACACTCTTTATTTACTTTAATTATTACTTGTATTATAACAGAATTCTAAGACCAAATGAGTATTAGGACCTCGTTATGCTAAATACAATGCAAAACGCAAACTGAAACGAAAGCGCTTACAAAAGAAAGAACAGTCTGAGACAAATTTGGCAAATAACTACCATAACTGACTAAACCGGACCAAACAATACATTTAATCAATCCAGCAGTATGCATATCTTGGATTGCCGTTACTGGTTGATCTGACAGGTATTTTTCAGGGACTGCTAATTCCACCCCTCCAGCTACAACTATGCTGTTGCTGGTTAATGCTGTTCTGAACCATGCTGACAGAAAGTTAATCCCACTAACTACTGTAGCCCTGTGACATTTATTTGCAAGCACTAAAGGTTTCTTTTTCGAATTAGTTCTACCTACAAACATTGTACGTGCGTCATAGGAAGGACGTTTTCAACTTCAGAGATCCCCTTCACTTGTATGAACTGTGACAGTCAAAATAACAGAGGATGCAATGTGTGCAATGGAGGAAAGATGAAAGAAAGCTGGAATCATACTTAAACAGAACTACAAAAAACTATTTCACAATTCTCTCTCTGTGACTTTCACAGATCTTAATACATTCACTCAGCTCTTCAGATTCGTGGTAGAATCAGCAATTTTCTGAGAAAGACTACAAACTCTTTTTCTCTCATCCATACTGAGAAAATGCTCGTATTCACATTATCTGTCATAACAAGCTCAGACCAGGTGTTAGCTTCTAACGAGAAGCAGGAAAGTCAAGATGGGAAAAATCTGTTAACATGACAGATAGGAACTCCATCTGTGCATGCCAGAATAATCTGGTATTGTAACAGCAAGATGTCTAGGTCGTCTTTTCACAAACCAGACATCTTCTGAAAAAGATCATCAATTACTGTATTATCAATATTTTGAGTAGATCAATATATTATCAATATTTTTGCTCTCTGCATCAAAATGCTCGGCTTTCATTTGTCTCAAACACCTAAATTGTGACAAATGAACTCTATATGAACAAGCATGTCAGAATGACACTTGCTATACAGAGTACTTGGATGATCACTACAATCAGCACCAGCTGCCCTCATTAAAAATTGATAGAGTATATAAAGAAAAAGACTGTTGGTCATGTTTGTAGAAAATCAGAATCACTATTATCACTATTGCAAATAGGGCATTTATGCCATGGCAATTAAGTGTTTCATTTTAACAACAGGAAGCAAACAAACTACATCAACAGAGGAGAAAAATATTTGTGGGAGTTTTGGTTGCTTGTGGTTTTGTTATTTTTCTAAAGGAGCTTTCTGACGTCTGCTCTTCAAGAAAGCATGTCCAATGAGATGATCTAACTGTCTCATAGAGAAGCAAGGTGAGAGAATTCCTTTTTAGAAGTAAAAAGTTCATTTACAGAGTTGGCATTGACTTGAGTCAAAGAAATAAAAACAAAATTCCACATTATTTTCTTTATGCAAACTTTAAATAAAAGCTCATAGTTTGCTTTCTTAGTCAGAAGCGGCACCTTAAGAAATATCTGAGACAAACATTCCGCAAGTTTTCTTCCTAATATATAAATGCAGTAGAAATTCATTCAGAATGTAATTCTTTAACTAAGGTTTTTTTTAAGAATTACTAGCATGTAAAACCAAACTAAGTAACAATAACGTCCTAAATATATAGCGAAAATAATAGAATCTTTATAGCTCAGTAACAACTACCATTTGTATTCTTAATATGGCTAAGAGAAAAACTTTAATCTATTAAACATCAGTTATTCCATTTCTAGTAGTTTTCACAAAGAGAAAAATAAAAACATGTAGCTTAACCTACCCCTCTTCCTAGTTTTGAACCGCTGGCCTGTTAGCACCGGCTTCTGATTCTTATTCATAAAATTTCTGGAGGAAAAAAAAAAAGAAAAAAGGTTTTTACTATTACATTCACAGAAAACATTTTAGCCTAAAGGCAAAACAAACATTCAACATAGCAAAATACTGGTGTGGAAAAGGGGAAAGGAAACTCTTGATGTATACTCAAAGAATAATTCATATTATTTTGAAGATTAAGAGCATTACAAGCCAATAATAACTTTGATGGGATGTACTTCTCTCATACCTTAGCTGGACAGCAGGCAAAAGCAAACTTTTTTTTTTTTTGCTCCTGTCCCCCTGCTGCCTCCATCTTCATTTGCTTGTCATCCATAAATACAAGAAATGGACAGAAAAGCCACTTGTCCCCACACAAGACAGGGTTCAAAGCCGAGCAGGAAAAGGAAGGAGCCTCTGCCTGTACAGCCAGGGCAGGGTTACAACAGCGCGGCCTACCCAGCCAGCCCAGAGAGCACGCTGGGCTGCTGGAGTCTCAGGGCTACACGTTTTTCTGCTGGAGAAATAATGCCTTAACCATCAGTTCTCTCCCAAATATTTCTTCCAAGCTGAAGATGCATTGATGAACTTTCATTTCCTAAAACTCTATTATGTGCTTGTTGTGAACATAATAAAAGGTAACCAACTTTTCCACCCATCATTTTTGTGTACAAATACATAGGTAAGGACCTATACGGCAAATCATATAACAAGAACGGTGAAAAATATTGGGCTTATTACTTCAGACCTTAATTGCAGATCTCATCGTACTGTGTTAAAATATTTGGGAACCAGATAAGTTAACACCATTTTATCTAACGACAACAACAACAATATATATATTTCAGCTACAGATATAGTTGTCTCAATTGCTCAAGACACAGCTTGCACAAGGAGCAGCCAACCTGACAGCTGGATGCAAATAACCATGCATACAGCAAAGCCCTGCTGCATGTCACAATTGTCACCGCTGTCCTGGTCCTGCTCCACCAGAGGTGTCACTGCTGGGACCTACCAGCCACCTGTTTCACCCCCTCAGGGCCTTAAGGTCAGCCCTACTGATGGTTTGCTCATCCAGAACTGAGCTTTACCATACAAGAAGCTTTGTCCTTTGGATCTGTTCTCCAAAGAAGTTTAGTTTTACATAACTTTGTACTATTTCTTCATCATGGACTCATTCAATTAAAATTTTAATACAGGAAGCTCATGCTGCTGCAGGCCCGGTTTACAAGTACGTACTTTTGCCAACACTTCTTCCTAGCGTGAAGAAAGAAACTCAAGCTCTGTGGCTAGGAAGACACCATCAATCACGTCGTATTATGTAAGCAATGGTCTCTCTACCCTGAAAGCTTACTTAACTCTGTTAACAGTGCTCTAACTGTATAACACGTTCCCATTCACCAGACTGCCTCATCTAGTTGCAATGTCACTAGCTGGACACTTTAGCAGTATTTCAAATGTGTAACTTGGCAAACCGCTGCTTTCTAGTCTAGGTCTACGATTTATTAACAGTCAGAAAATGCCAGCACGCACTGGGAAGTCCCAAGTCAAGTTCACAGTCCAGGTTGGTTTTGTTTCTTGCTAGTCATAAAAAATAAAAACCAAGAGTTAAACTGAGAGGTCAACATTCATAACCGCGATTTAAAGCCACTGCTTTAACAGACTAAGAGCATTTCAAAACAACCGCAACACTAAATAGCCTTCTGAAAAGTGATTTCACACATCTGCAAGGCGAGTTAAAATGGCAAACCATGATACCACAGGATCTTTCAAAAATACTCTAGGATCCGAGCTTCTCTTCACACAGAGCTCAGACATCTCTTTTCCCCATGTAGCTGTCTCAGCGACCAAGAAACAGGAGGTGCTTTTCAAGTCCATTAGGCAGGTGATCCAGCAGCCAGCTGCGATGAGCAACAGCCTAGCCTCCAGCCACTGCCAGGCTAGATGTGATGTATTTATATGCTTTATATGCTTTATCTTTGTGGTCATCTATTATTTGTAAAAGACACTGCAAGGTATAATATTCTCCAATATTTTTATTTTATTTTTTTTAATGCTTTGCCTGTGATGCCTTATCCCTTGCTCTGGGACCGAAACTGTTAGTTTCAATAGATTCAAACCCCACGGGCATGGGGTCTGTAAAATATCATGCAAGCCACGCAATAGGTAAGAACTAATCCTCCTGTCTCAGTTCTTACAGAGCATAAACGTGCCATTGGGCTAGTATCAACACTGCCTACTTCCTTTAGGAAAAAAATAGAAGCTTTGGAGGCAAAGAAATGAACAAAGGCATCTGACCTCGCCCTAGCACTACCAGTATGTTTTTCCACTTGCTGTAAAAGTTAGAAATGCATATGCTCAACTTCTAGCACTAGATTTCTTTCCTTTGACACAGTGTATTTTTAAACTGCTAGAAGAGCTGCATGCACCTTAAGGTTGTCTACTGGATTTTAAAAGTTTCCTGTGAATATAAATTATGCCCTTTAAGACAGCTGGGAACGAGAAAAAAAAAAGTTAAAGTAAGACTTGCAACTTGTGGCAGATTTAATGACTAGAGGTTCAGTGCAACAGAAGAGACTCTTGAACAGTTAATTACTAGGAACACAGGATCTGCCTTCTTCTATATTTAGCTTTAAATACATCGTGCTCTAATCTGCTCGAGTGAGGGCCAGGCTTTATAAGGCACTCCCTAAAGCCAGCAGGAGCAAAGGCGCTGTCATCAGGAGGCTGCAGAAGCACAAGCCTGAGCAAAACTATCCCAGTGATTTGTAGAACCATAGAATATCCTGAGTTGAATGAGACCCGCAAGGATCATCAAGTCCAACTCCTGGCTCCACAGTGGACCACCCAAAACTAAACCAAATATCTGAGAGCACTGTCCAAATGCTTCTCGAACTCCAGCAACTCAATGCTGTGACCACTTCCCTGGGGAGCCTGTCCCAGTGCCCGACCACCCTCTGGGTGCAGAACCTTTCCCTAACACCCAGCCTGACCCTCCCCTGTCCCAGCTCCATGCCGTTCCCTCGGGTCCTGTCGCTGTCCCCAGAGAGCAGAGCTCAGCGCCTGCCCCTCCACTCCCCTTGTGAGGGAGCTGCAGGCCGCCATGAGGCCTCCCCTCAGCCTGCTCTACTCTGTGCTGAACAAACCAAGGGACCTCAGCTGCTGCTCATAGGTGTTGTCCTTTCCACAGGGCTTCTCTCTACTACAAATGACACCAGGTATTGCAAATGAGTTTTTGAAGTGCTTTTGCTACCATACCAGATGTTTACAGAAGTGAATGCAAGGAAAAAAAAATCTAAGTCAGCACAGAACTGATGGCTGAAGGCTGCAAGTTCAACATGACAGCATACAAATTTGCACAGAACGTTTGATTACACCACATTAAGCCTGCCTTGTGTCATGTAGTTATCAAACCTTAAAATCATAAAAACCTTGAGCTATTACATATACTTTCCTTTTTGAAAGTTACAGACTAGCTCAAAGCCAAAGGCAAGGTTTGGAACACCAGCTAGGTAAGTCATATGGTTTCAGAGGATGGGTAAGGGTAGGGAGGAAATATCCTCAAAAAGAAAACCCCAAACAAGAGTCATCCCTATATCTTCAAGTCCACCATCCTCCAGGATTTGTGTGAATTGCCAGCAGGAAACAGACCAAGAGATGTGGCAGTGACAGCTCCTTAGCATGCTTCTTTCACAGACCCCACTCTTCTAGGGAAAATGAGAGAGGCAGAGCAACAGCCATTTCACTGTTGATTCTCTCTTTTGGATCTAGAAAATCTTCTGTAGAAAATTCACGTGTTCAAACTGCACACCCAAATATCTGGTATTTTATAAGCAGGTGTCTCACAAGCGAAGCTGGACTGACTCAAGTGGGACGTGCCAGAAATCATTACCACCAGACAACCATGTACCACAGTCCAGAATGGGTCTAAGCCTGCTGATAATCTGCAGCTACAAGATTTATTAGAAAAATCAAAAAATGTATGATTTAAAACAGTTTTTCTAGATTGTTAAGAGGCTTCTGCAAAACAGAACTGAGGGACATCTACAGTTGTAGATATGATCCACATAATGATACAGCAGTTTTTATAACCAAACAATCCTCACAACACGATTAATAAAAATTGTAGCAATCAATAAAACCAGCATTAACTAAAAAGATTAATTAATAAAAACAGCAACAGATAAAGTTCAGAGCTTTAGCAAGTTTGAATTTGCTTAAAAAGTTAGAAAAATGCAGTCTTTTATCCATGCCACAGGGAAATTCTGATGATGATTAACTCCTAAATCATTTAAAGCCTTGATAAAGCTAATGTTTCTGCCAAGTTAAAACACTGGGAACATTTGGTTGTGGAAATATATAGCTCAAACTGAAAAAATAAATACTGGAAACCTTCATCCAAACCAATTCTATTTTTCAAAGCATTATTTTACACGTTAACAAAAATGTCAGAAACATCTGAGATTCTTCAAACATTAACATGCTTATGAAGAATTCAAAACCAGTTGCTCCACAGCAGCAAAACTTCACTGCCCCAGTTGAAGAAGGACAGAAATCAATGCCAGACAACATCAAAAGAGAGCAACCATTTATTAAACTCCCCTCCCAAGATTTTACGGCCTTGTGTGGCCTGGGCAGCGCAAGCCGGCGAGGAAGCCCGCTGTGGCAGGCTGCAACCCCTCGTGTGGGTCCCAGCCGCACGGGTCCCCACACTGCTGGCACTGGATTGAGGTGGTGCTGGGGAGCAGCAAGGGCACCACGAGCACAGCTCTCAAGGGAACGGGTGCTGGAAGAAATTATCTCCAACCCCCTCCCTCACTCAGACATCGCGCAAAACATTAGTACTCATCACAAAGTCAAATGAAATACAAGCATAGATGGTGAGAGTTTCTATGAAAAAAACATGTATCAAGATGAAGCTTCTCTAGAAGTGGAATATCCAGGACATTAAAAGGTTTTATTGTGTCTTTTATCCAGGAAAGTAATTAGGCGTTTTCACATTCTCATTGCTAATGTCAGGTTTAGGTTTGGGGCTTTTTTTGTTTTTTTTTTGTCTTTCAGCAACAAGGCAAGGCGGTATGTTAAAAGCAAATTACCCAACTCCAGTGGCACAGAGGAAAAGCTGCCCTTGCACTTCTGCTAGAGAGGAAACGTGTCGACACGCACTGAGCAGCTGCCTCTGCTGTCCGGGAAGGCAGCAGGCAGTTAGATTATGAGTGAACAAAATCTGTAGGTGGAAAACTCATAAATCATCTCCAGTGCAGAGGAACAAAGCGTTTTAAGGGGACGACAGGACGGAGTGGATGTAATGTAGCCATGGGTTCTTGCCAAATCCTTGTCAGGCTTCCCACTTTCCACTGTGATGTTCAGCCTGTGCTGCGATTCTTTTTCTGCAGCCGTTTCATTGCAAATCAGCGCAGTGAGAGGACAGCAAAAGCAAAGCACATCCATCACTCAACCTCTGTGCTTGCCACAGCGTTCACCTCACAACCGCAGCAACAGCTGCAGCAATAAAACCTTTTCTGTTACAACATGGCTTTCACACCCTTCGCAAGAAATTCACCTTGGGTGCCAGCATTTCCCGGATTTGGTCAGCATGAAAGAGAAGCCATATTTACCCATGTGAGCCTGTACATCGGTTGCCAGTAACGTGAAGAGCAGCAGAGACACTCCCTACAGCCTTCCAAAGTTCACTTTGACACCGTTACAAAATTAAGGAAATAAAAAAAGTTCTGTTTGCTGTTTCCCAGGGTCAGAAGTGTTGAGGGTGGGAGAGGTGCAGGTCTATGAAAACACATCTCCTCTGCCTCTTCTCCCTCTTCAATTACACTTCTGGAAATCCAGCAAAGGCAAGTGCCCTCACGGCTGAGCTACAAGCATTCAGGTGGACTTGTACCATTTCATCACCATTTTCTTGCTCTTGCCCTCTACTCCCAAAACATAATTTATTTTTAAAGAAGTGACTGATAACATGAACGTCTGTAACTTCAACCAGCAGCAGAAAGAGCAACACTGGAAGCTGTAAGGTTTATCTTGCTATTTTGCCCTCAGTTATAATGTTTAGGAAACCGTTCTCCCAGTGATCTCACTCATTACAAAGAGCTAGTAAAACATTTGTAATATCCTCACCCTTTCGAAATTCCCTCACAGGTTTTATTTTAAATATGATCTCAGTGGAAACATGCAAGGATTAAGCAATCACACAGTTATGTGCAAGTTAAATATTATCAACCTCGTGCTGTTAATATTTCTGTGTAAAATAACACTGTTAATTCACAAATTTATTGCTGAAAAACACATCTTCTGTTATGGATTAATTTTGTTTATGATCTTACAGTGCACAAAGCAACTAGCTACCAACCTTTAATTTCATACTTGGAAACATGCCCTAGTTACCAGTGGATATCATGTTTAGTATCTTAAGACAGTGTTGTAGAAGGTTTTCTACAAGCACTGAATGCCTTGTCTTTTCCAAAAGAGCTTTCCAGAAGCTCTGAAGGCACTTAATTTCCTTATTTTTATTTTTTTTAAAATCACAGGACAGTGTTTTTCCACACTAAAGAGCAAGTGCCCACTGCAACAAAAGCACTTGTCTTTTAATACTATGTCTAATGGGAGAGAGAAAACAAAGGGATGAAACAACTGGAGTTTGTTCCATTCTGCAGCGAGAACGCAACCAGTAGAAAACAAATACCAGAACAGAATGAAACTTACCCCACATTAAACAAAAAATAAAAAATTGTGCTCACGCAAGACTCCACAGCCAAGAATTCTGTGTAATCTGTGATTAGTTATCCAGCTGACAACTAAGGAAGCACAGACAAAAATGAGAAGACAAACTCGCTAAAACTTGCACCATAAATCACATCAACTAACTGCTAAACTGGGATGCAGAGGGATATGCTTCTTGAAAAACAGTCAAAAAGAAAAAACAACCACAAACCACCTCACATCCACTAATTATAATATAATCACAGACTGAATTAGATACGGAGCCCAATGCACAGATTTCAGGAAAGCAGGTATTTAAGAATAAAAGGAATATAAGGTATATAAGAAGCATAAGAAGCTGCTCAGCTGAACAAGGAGGTAAAAACAAGGCAGAAACCTCCCACACCTGAAGCACTCCAGATGTACTCCACCATGTCAGGGAACGGCAAACTGAACCACCAAGGCAACGGGCTTCTGTGTCTCATAATCAGCAACCACATGAAATATGCGTGAGTCACGGCACAGTCAAAAAGAACAGAGAAAATAAAAGATCTTAATCATTGACAGGTGAAAATACAAGTCAAGCAAATGAAATCATACACTTGGGTTGACACACACAAAAAGCTATCTTTCAGTAACAAGGTTTCTTTCAGCAGCTGAAAGGGGTTATTAGATATAATTCTGCAAGGGCAAGGTATTAGCAGGAGCTTTTCAGCTGAGAGCTCTCAGACTGCTGCGCTCCTAACTGGAGCACCCCAAGGTAATGGAGACAATGTATTGCTACAGATCCACTCATATACAATAAATATTAATTTTAAGGTGATGGTACTCATCAAATTAAAGCTTGCATGGATTGCCAGAAGAGAAACCTCTTAGAAAAAGAAGGCGGTAATACGGATTGGCAGAGATTAGGATCAGGCTAACTTAGAAAACAAGCAGAACACAACACTTCTCCAAAATTAACAAGGTTTTTTTAGTGGTGGTGGTGGTTTTTGTTTTTTTTTGGTTGTTGTCTGTTTTTAATGCAAGACACCATTTTCAATGGACTACATAGATGCTACAAAATGATTGTTTAATTCAGAGGAGCATTATATGCACTGTTTATCCTGGAAAAATACAATCATCTCAGCTATCACTGTAAGAGATGATGTTGCTGAAGGAACATGGTTTAGTTGAAGTTCTGCAAAAACATGATTATAAAGGTACTGCCACAATTTTGCTCTATCCTTCATTAATGTACTGTTTGGCAGAGAAAGTTGTACTAGATGCTCTTCACAATATACGAAGAAGAAATCATTTACTGGAGTTACTTTATATAGTTCCTGTGCACCAGGAACTCACAAACCAAAAAACACAAGTATGCAGGGGAAAGCATGCTAAAAAATTATCAGAGAAGCCTCGTTCGTAGCAATGAATCAGTTAGACACAATAGAAGAACAGCTCGGCAATGGAGGCAAGTACAAGAACACATTTCTCACGTACAGTACTGATCATCTACTCGCATCCACCCTGTTCCTCTTTTTTAATGCACACTGACAGTAATGTTTTCAGTATCAACCCTACTCATACAATTCAACAATCACATCAATAAAATCAGAGATGTGACGGTTCCATCTTTCTTGCTGTCTTAAAGCTTTGTGCAGCAGCAAAAGCACAGGAGACCACCAGTATTTCCAGGACATGGCCCTGCAGGATTTGAAAACCTTTAAGTTATCTTCAAAACAACAATGGCTAAGCTCAAAAAATTAAATACAAAGTATGGATTCTGCAGAAAGCACTGCCTCCCAGCTGCTAACAGTTTATTATTTCATGAACTAAATACAGTAATTGGAGGAGGGATGTATTAATAGTCAGCACCTCTCACAGACTTGCAAGCGGTGAAGGCCTTGGCTTTAGTAAGAGACAACTGCTGCATGCAGTAAACCTCATTTTAACTTAAAATTCTGATTATTTCTTCAAAGCTTGTACAAGGAAAATGAGTTCACCACGTTAACACGTGGCTCTTTACCTTCAGGGCAATGAATGGGCTTTCAGATGCTTGAATTCTGGTATTTCTGGCTAAAAAGAGATGGTACAAAGAGCCAGCAGCAGAACCGCGCAATGTTTTGCACCATGTCAGCTATTCCAAACATACCTACTAACGCCGGTTATGCTGTTAGCAGCAGTCACTTGGACAGAAAAGGAGCCTGTAACTGACTTGCATCGCTCTGCATCCCAAAAGCAGCCTCTGTGGCTGCTGCTTCTTTCTCCTGGCTGGCTGAACACGCTGACAGGATGCAGTAGTTTTGGTGAGCAAATTGCTCAAGTGGGTGATGAGAGCACTAAACATCCACACACCTTCAACAGGAAAACAGACAGCTGTTTTCTAGGCAGTGACTGATCCAATTTCTCTCAGTCTAAGCTGAGATAATTCTATGGCAATAAATACGAATTCCTATCAACAAGTTGGCAGCTGAAAAAACACAGACACAGACACAGACACAGATTTCTAGGTTGGAAGAGACCTCAAGATCATCGAGTCCAACCTCCGACCTAACACTAAGTACTCCACTAAACCATATCACTAAGCTGTACATCTAAACGTCTTTTAAAGACCTCCAGGGATGGCGACTCCACCACCTCCCTGGGCAGCCCGTTCCAATGCTTAATAACCCTTTCGGTAAAGAAGTACTTCCTAACATCCAACCTAAAACTCCCCTGTCGCAACTTTCGCCCATTCCCCCTCGTCCTGTCACCAGGCACGTGGGAGAACAGACCAACCCCCACCTCACTACAGCTTCCTTTAAGGTAACTGTAGAGAGCGATAAGGTCGCCCCTGAGCCTCCTCTTTTCCAGGCTGAACAAGCCCAGCTCCCTCAGCCGCTCCTCGTAAGACTTGTTCTCCAGACCCCTCACCAGCTTGGTCGCCCTTCTCTGGACTCGCTCGAGCACGTCCATGTCCTTCCTGTAGCGAGGGGCCCAAAACTGAACACAGTACTCGAGGTGTGGCCTCACCAGAGCCGAGTACAGGGGGACAATCACCTCCCTAGACCTGCTGGCCACACTGCTTCTTATACAGGCCAGGATGCTGTTGGCCTTCTTGGCCACCTGAGCACACTGCTGGCTCATATTCAGCCGACTATCAACCAATACTCCCAGGTCCTTCTCGGCCAGGCAGCTTTCCAGCCACTCATCTCCCAGCCTGTAGCTCTGCTTGGGGTTGTTGCGCCCCAGGTGCAGGACCCGGCACTTGGCCTTGTTGAACTTCATACAGTTGACCTCAGCCCATCGCTCCAGCCTATCCAGATCCTCCTGCAGAGCCTTCCTGCCCTCGAGCAGATCGACACACGCACTTAGCTTGGTGTCATCTGCAAACTTACTGAGGGTGCACTGGACGCCCTCATCCAGATCATCGATAAAGATATTAAAGAGGACCGGCCCCAGTACCGAGCCCTGGGGGACACCACTTGTGACCAGCCTCCAACCAGATTTGACTCCATTCACCACAACTCTCTGGGCCCGGCTATCCAGCCAGTTTCTAACCCAGCGAAGCGTACGCCAGTCCAAGCCCCGAGCAGCCAGTTTCTTGAGGAGAATGTTGTGGGGAACGGTGTCAAAAGCCTTACTGAGGTCAAGGTAAACCACATCCACAGCCCTTCCCTCATCCACCAAGCGCGTCACTTTGTCATAGAAGGAGATCAGGTTCGTCAAGCAGGACCTGCCTTTCATAAACCCATGCTGACTGGGCCTGATCGCCTGCTCGCCCTGCAAGTGCCGCGTGATGACCCTCAAGATAATCTGCTCCATGAGCTTTCCTGGCACTGAGGTCAAACTGACAGGCCTATAGTTACCCGGGTCTGCCCTCCGGCCCTTCTTATAGATGGGCGTCACATTGGCTAGCCGCCAGTCAACTGGGACCTCCCCCGATAGCCAGGACTGCCGATAAATGATGGAAAGCGGCTCGGCCAGCTCCTCCGCCAGTTCTTTCAGTACCCTCGGGTGCATCCCATCCGGCCCCATCGACTTGCGCACATCCAAGCTCCTTAGCAGGTCGCCAACCATTTCCTCATGAATAGCAAAGGCCACATCCTGCTCCCCATCCCCTTCCGCCAGCTCAGGGCACTGGGTATCCAGAGAACAACTGGTATTGCCGCTAAAGACTGAGGCAAAGGCGGCATTAAGCACCTCAGCCTTTTCTTCATCCTTAGTAACTAGGTTTCCCCTCGCATCCAGTAAAGGATGGAGATTCTCCTTAGTCCTCCGTTTCGCATTGATATATTTGTAAAAGGATTTTTTGTTGTCTTTAACGGCAGTAGCCAGGTTGAGCTCCAGATGAGCTTTGGCCTTTCTAATTTTCTCCCTGCACAGCCTCGCTACATCCTTGTAGTCCTCCTCAGCGGCCCGCCCTTTTTTCCAAAGATTATAAACCCTCTTTTTTCTGCTAAGCACAAGCCGCAACTCTCTGTTGAGCCAGGCCGGTCTTCTTCCACGCCGGCTCGTCTTTGGGCACGTGGGGACAGACCGCTCCTGTGCCGTTAAGATTTCCTTCTTGAGGAGCGCCCAGCCTTCCTGGACTCCTCTGCCCTTCAGAACCGCCTCCCAAGGGACTCGGCCAACCAGCGTCCTGAGCAGCTCAAAGTCAGCCCTCCGGAAGTCCAATACAGCAGTTTTACTGGTCCCCTTCCTGGCCTCGCCAAGAATAGAGAACTTTACCATTTCATGGTCACTCTGTCCAAGACAGTTTCCGACCACCACATCTCCCACCAGTCCTTCTCTGTTTGTGAAGAGAAGGTCTAGCGGGGCACCACCCCTGGTGGGTTCACTGACCAGCTGCGTCAGGAAGCTATCTCCCACGCTCTCCAGAAACCTCCTAGACTGCTTTCTCCGTGCCGTGTTGTGTTTCCAGGATATATCCGGGAAGTTGAAGTCCCCCACGAGGACAAGCGCCGACGATTTTGCAACTTCTGTCAGTTGCCTATAAAACTCCTCATCCGTCTCCTCATCCTGGTTCGGCGGTCTATAACAGACCCCGACCAGGACGCTAGCCTTGCCGGCCTTCCCACGGATCCTAACCCACAGGGATTCAACCTTATCATTCCCAGCCTGGAGTTCCACAACATCAAAAGATTCTCTAATGTAGAGAGCCACGCCACCACCCCCTCTGTGCTGCCTGTCCCTCCTGAAGAGCCGATAGCCAGGCATTGCAGCACTCCAGTCATGGGAGCAGTCCCACCACGTCTCCGTGATGGCAACCAAGTCGTAGCCTTCCTGCTGCACGATGGCTTCCAGCTCCTCCTGTTTGTTACCCATGCTGCGTGCATTAGTGTAGATGCACTTCAGCTGGGCCATCGCCTTCTTCCCCAGCCTAGCCATTGTTTCCCCCGGCACGGCTCCAACAAGCCTTGTTTGAGCCCCGTCCCCCTTCTCGCCTAGTTTAAAGCTCTCTCTATGAGCCCCGCCAGCTCCTGGCCTAGGATCCGTTTTCCTCTTGGAGATAGGGACCCATCTGAGGCCATCAGGCCGGGTGCCGAGTAAAGCTCCCCATGGTGAAAAAACCCAAAATTTCTGTGCCGGCACCAGTCTCTGAGCCACCTATTAACCACGTGAGCTTTCCATGTCCTCTCCGTGCCTCTCCCTCCCCCCGTAGGGATAGACGAAAACACCACCTGCACTCCCGCTCCCTCCACCAATCGTCCCAGCCCCCTATAGTCCTGTTTGATAGCCTTGAGGCTTCTCTTTTCAAGATCATCACTGCCAGCCTGGACTATCAAAAGCGGGTAATAGTCAGAGGGGCGAACCAGGTTTGGAAGCTTCCTGGTAACGTCTCTGACCCTGGCCCCAGGGAGGCAGCAGACTTCCCTATGTGTGGGGTCAGGCCGACAAATAGGGCCCTCCGTTCCCCTGAGGAGGGAGTCGCCCACAACAATCACCCTTCTTTCTTTCTTGGTGGAGGCAGTCCTGAGGCATGGAGTCAACTTCCTCACCTCAGGCATCCTCCTGGGCAGGCTTCCTACCTCGTCCTCACCCACCGGTCTCTCAAGCTCCAGGGCCTCAAACCTATTGTTCAAGGGCACCTGGGAAGGCAGCGCCGGAAGGGGAGGGCATCTCCTGCGAGGTCGAGAGGGGACCCGTCTCCATTCCTCCTCAACTCGCAGGTCCCCTCCCTCTGCCCGATGGCAACAGGGCAGGGGGTCCACCCCCCTTTGGGGCGTCTCACCCCGGTCCCTCTCCCTCCGGTCCTGCAGGGAGTCACTCCACCAGTCTATCTCCCGCTCGCACTCCCTGATATCCCTCAACCTCTGCACCTCCTCCTTGAGTTCCGCCACCATGCGGACCAGGTCGTCCACCTGCTCGCACCTCACGCAAGCAGTCCCTCTGCCTCCCGCCGATGGCAGCAAGAGGCTCAGACACTCCCCGCACCCGGAGACCTGAACCGCCGCATGTTTGGACGGGCAGTCGGTCTGGGTGTGTACTGACTTCCTAGAGCAGGCACCGTGCCTGGTGGAGACCATTGCAGCCCAGCTGACGGGAGAGTGCCGTTAGAGGAGGTGTCCCTATGGGCGGGTGTGAGCGCTCCGCCCTTCCTGCCCGCCCTGCCCGCGCTAACTGCCTCGCTAACTGCCGCGTCACTCCCTGTTTGCCGGCCCTGGTCGCCGCGCTCCTGGTCGCTCGCGCTCCCTAAGGGCTGCCTTTGAACAGCCGGGGGGAGGAGCTGTCGCTGACGCTGCTGGCTCCGCCTACGCCTCGTCAGCCTCCCTCACGAGGGCTGCCGGTGCCTGGCGGCTCCCTCACGTAGGCTCGATGCCCGAAAAATAGCCCTGCCTGTCCCGATCCCGCGCTCCGCTGCAGCACGCGTCTGCCCCGGAGCCGGTCGCCTCGGCAAGTGGACACACACACAACATGTGGCACTGAGTGCCTGCATAACTATTAGCCTTTGCGGGTCAAAAAAATAGGTAGTAGAGACTGGACAAGCAAAGAGGGGACAGTACTTGCTATCCTTCCCAAGACTTGGCAGCCAACATATCAGAGCTCTGGGTCTTACTTCAGAAAGTAATTAACTGATTTCTTCACCTCTGTGCAGCAACTCTAAAGCTCTTAAGACAAATCCAGGGAAGAAGAGCCTGTCTAGAAGAAGGGCTATCAAGCACTTGGATGGCAGAAACTCCTGAATTGAAAACTGTTGCAAGTGTGACAAGTGCATGAAAGAAAGAGAAATGCAGAGCTCCCATCTATCTAGATTTAGAGAGACACTTTTTTTTTTTTTTCCTTTTCTTTTAAAGAAAACCTACCCAACTACTACAGGCCATTTTCAGAGACCAGACTCTGAAGCAAAAGCCCATTTGTCCTAACAAGTCAAGCTTTGGTCTGAGGTCAGGAAACTTGCAGGCGTCATGCATCCCACATAGCTCCTTAGCTCTGTACTTCAAGAAGTGCTGTCTCTCAAATCCCCAAATGCACAAGAGAGGTGTTAATCACCCATGACAGAATATTCCACCTGGGAGCACTATACCAAAGGCACTGCAAGCTGGGTGGCAGACCAGTTAAGCCCCGGTAAGGAGAAGAAATAACCAAAATCACAAGAGGACTGACTGGAGTCTGCATGTTATATTACTCCTGTAAGAGGCCTTTACGCTGCTTCTTTTGAGAAGATGGAAGACATTTAAACTGGTTGTCTTCAGTTGTGAAAGCAAAAAGCTGAAGCACTCCAGTGTTAAATACTTACATGCAGCCAGCTGCTTTGTTCCAGTTACACTCTTCCTACTGCTTGTTCCCATGTGATGTCACCAGTCTCAGCACTGGGACATCTGAATTTTTACAACTGATGTCAGCCTACATTACAAGTGTAGGTGAAGGGGCTACTACAAGTGAATTCCCCTCCAAGTTACAAGAAATACAAGAGCTAAATACACATTCACAAGTGAAGATAACCATGGCTGCTTTATTCAGCGCCAAGAAAGCCCTGCATTACTTCAACTCTTTGTATTCTGTCATCAAAATTAGTACCACAGCAAACACTGACGTGGCGAGGACTTTACACAGGTATCACTGCCTGATGAGAGGTCTGGGTCCATGGTTAGCAAGGTAGCCAGGCAAGGAAGAAATCAGTCAGCAGTTAACTGGTACAGGTTATTCAGTCAATAGCCTGTTATGGCACTTGCCAAAACGTCAAATTTATTACTAATTGATATTGAACAGGACCAAGTATTTTGATGTCAGTAAATCAACTGCCACGACTGTCCTCACGGAGCACTACGAAGCAGCGGCTGCTGCACATTATGAATCGTGAGAGCATGGAGGCAGCTCAGGGCTCTGGCCACGGAGCGGCTCCCCACACCGTGCCCAAAATGTTGGGAAGCAACAAACCAATGAATCCAGCCGTATCACATCCTACGCTACTCAGCCTGGCATCACACGAATGCCATGCTGAAGTTCTCCTAAACCAAGCCCAACGTCTGTGCAGCTGAGGTGGAAGAGGCAGCTCCTGGCTGCTCCCAGCCACGCACTTTCAGTGCTGTGCTGGCACGCTGCTGGATCGCCCCACCTCACCTGGGCACCAAGTCTTAGCCATCAGCATGAAACTCACCCTATGCTTACGCTGAAGAGCCAAAAATGCTCCTTCAGCTGAGGTACCTACTTCATCCCGATGCAGACCAGAGCACAAACACAACACCCACCCCACTCCACCATATTATGCAGAAAATCCCAAATGAGGGCAGCGATGGTTACACTACAGCTGCTTCTGCACTTGACCTAACTCTAAAAATAACCAACAACAGACTTGTAAGTCTGACCTCGCAACCCTTGACTCCCTTCACAAACAACGGAGAAAAGCAAACATTTCCAGAAAACAGTTTGTCTGAAATAATCTACTTGCCCATGTCCGGGTAAGATCTTAAGGGAGTCTCCTGTGAACAGCTTTAGCTCTAGATTTTTAACCAGATCAAAGAGACTCCGTCATAAATTTCCAACTTCCTACATCAGGTTCTACAGTGCTGCAAAATCAATTCATACCTGTAAATTTATTATCTGTGTGAAAGTCTATAGCTCAGCGACAGCTAAATATACCTCAGAGTTTAATTATACAGTCAAAATTAACAAGAGCGCGATTACTAATGGTGTATTATTCAATTCTATAGTTACATCAGTAGACTTAATTGCTTATCTGTCCTAAATGATTCATAAATTTCCATTGTTTAAAGTTAAAAATCCAGTTTACCACAAACACGCTCGGCAAATAGGCTCAAGCGTGAGACCATGAGAAGCCACCCACCTTCTGAAGCCACGAGTCAGTGCAGGAATTACCTATTTCTAACCCAAAATCACCAGAATAGGTTTAACAGCTTCTAAAATGGGCATCAAAACACCCCTACGCTAGCCAGCCTCGCTTCCTTCAGCAGGAGGAGCGTGCGTCCGGTTTGCAGTCATTTGGCCTGCCTCAATGTCAGCTCAGCACAATGGTACTTGACACAATTAATAGGGAAACCTATTTTATTGTTTACAGCATCATTGTTCCTGCAGCAGAAAGACCAACATCAGCAACCTCCTTCTGAGGGTAACATAATTACGGCTCCAGCGGATGCATGTCTGGAGGTGTATACACAGAAATGGACGTGGAAGTGAGTAAGAGCGCCAGTAAGAGCTACATTAGATTTCTACAACTCATTTCTTACAGGAATGAAAGATATTAAGAATTTAAAAGATTTATTAATGAGACAGCTAAAGGATTTTTCTTCTCCTGAATTGAGAAAACGCAATGGAAGGCTTGATTAGTTTCCCTGAGGACTTCAAGAGTCACACCAGTTAACCCAGGGCGCTTGAATGTGGATTTCTCATACATCTAGAAAAGATTTCTATGAAATACATTAACTTTCAGTGAAAAAAGGGCATATACCCCCCGGTGCTACACCTCATGGTTTCTGAAAGAAGCAGCAGCTTTTCAAAAGCCAAAAGAACTGTTAACAGCTACTGCATCTACTACACAGTGAGGGGGGGGGAGATGGAGAAATTGCTTCTAACATAAAAAAAAAAGTTAACTCCTGCTAAAAATCCCCAAATGTAGATCTTTTTAGTCATGGAGACAGTCAAATTCTCAGAGTCAATGAGCTGACTGTTAAAGCCCATGCAGTCCAACGCATTTGCATCCCACCTTGAATATTGCCCTGCCCGGTCTGATACGCTGCGTGGAGTTGAGAAACTGAAAAACCTGGCACGTGTCCTTTGCTAATGGAAGATAACATGCAAAGGTGGCTGAAGTGCCAATCTAAATCTATTCTTCTTAATGTAAAATAAAAGAAGGCAGATATTCAACATGAGACTCAATCAGGGGCTTTGTGATAGTTGGCATTTTTCCTCTATTCTTGGCAACGCTGCAAGGCCATTCCTCTTTTGCAAATATTGAGGGAAAAAACAGAGTTGGTATTTCAGACTGTGGATATGTTGATATGAAGCTTTTTTAACCAATTGTTGAGAACGCTAATTAAGGTAGAACACTAATTAAGGTAATTCAGTAATCTAATAACCTAGTTATTAACAGGACCTGAGAAATTTATACTGGGATGACAAAAAAAATTAAGGTAACAGATGTTAAAAAGAGTAAGTGGGGAACATCTTGGTCTACAGCAGGAAGACATTGCCTGTTCCCCCAGCACCAACTTCTTCTCCCTCAGCTGCACAAGACTTGCCATGCCTCCTCACACCATAATGCCGATTTTGCACTGCTGAGCCGTCCCAGATCAGGCTGCAAAGGTATTTTGACCAAAGGAGAACTTGTCAACAACTGTTTACACTGACAACATAAAACAAAGGGAAAGGGGAGAAGAATCAAGTCTTCCTGCTCCCAGGAGACAAAGGCAGCCAAGGGAGGGCATTCAACCACTGAACTGATCCTAGCACCACGCAGGCTGTCCATGAAATGCTTTGCCTTGAAACACTTGGTTTCAGGGAGCTGTGGACCACTGGTTACTACTGGCATTCCCCCAGAAATAAATAAATAAATAATGCAGGTTATGAATCTCAGTTACACATGCCACTGTGATCACAGAGGAGTTGTAAGGGACTGCTGTATAAATGAAAGCTCAAGAACCACACCACCTCATCACAGCAGAGACGTCACTGTACTGCACCTTGGCAATTTAGCAGTGGAGTCACCACGCAGCCTGCTCTGTAAGGACAGACCTTGGAGGCACACAGCAATGCAAAAAAAATGACACAGCGATGGCACTGCACATTGGGAAGAGAGCACCCTGACTTTCCAGTACACACCGGTGGTTCTATTAACACTGTAACAGAATTAAAACAAAAATTGAAAATATAAAGACCTCACCTCATTTCCTTTGGAGAAGTGAATTATGAGCATGCTTTCCCTAATTCAAGGAAAAGTCTTCCATTAGAGTTATACAGAACAAGGTGGCCAAGCTCAAAACCCAAAAAAGACCTCATCCTCTTATCTGAGCACAGGAGAAGCAAGTGTTTCCCTGGGGTTCAGGACTCAGGAGGCCCTGCGGACATATTGACTGGCACCTCCTTTTGCCACAAAACAGAGGGAAAAAAAAAAAAACATGAAATTATCTCGGACAGAAGATGGGATTCAACAGCACAACACTGAGCTTCCACAGAGCTCACTGGCTGAGGGTTTGGGGTCCATAGGTCCCAGTCACACAACGCCATGCATTGAGATAAGACAGTCAACGCAGGCAGGAGAGAGACCACCAGCACAAGTTTCAGCAGCAACCTCACAGGCACAGAGACGATGACAAAATCAGCAGCAAGACGCTAGCCAAACCCATCACATCAACCTTGGCTAGCACAGAGAAAGGTGCAGACTGGGAAGCATCTCACCATCTCCACTTCTTCTTAAAAGGGTTGACTTCTTGCGTATTTAAAGAGCATACTTTGTTTTTCTAATTGTCAGTGCAAATAAATGCCTACCCTTCTATCTACTAAGGCTCAATAACACGTTGCTAAGATTTCACATCCTGTGTCTTATCAAAAGAAAAACGATTAATGTATAACTTCAATGGACTGAACGGAGTTTCCCTCTTCAAATCATTTCTAGAGAAGCAGGGGATTTTATTTATGGAAACAAAACCTGAAATTATAGCATTGCTTAAGCCTGTAAATTACAAACTGTTGAGCTGCTTAGACTTCTTTTTCTGCATGAAAAGAAAACACATCTTAAAAAAACCACGTTAAACAGTGGTCAGCACAATGAGGTGCAACCCCAAAGCTGTATTTAATTGTTCCATCTGGAGTAGCAGAAGGGTGTAACTCACTGGGACTGAAGACATCACAGGAGATGTTTCCTTCCCGTTTCCCTGACTGACCTTTCTGTCCCAGACTGCGTCTAGCATTTTTCCTTGCATGACCTGTCTGTTCTCCACTCTAATTCTCACCAGAGATAATCCATCCTTCTTACTGAATCTGAAAGCAGTAATCTTGGTCTGCTACTATGAGTCTGCAATAACTACAAACAATCTCTACACAGAACACCTGCACCTGACACTAAGAATAACTCAACACGGAGCAAATCCTTACACAGGACTCCAAAAAACGTGTATGTACGATACACTCAATAAATTTCAAAAATTCTACAGGAAAAAAACAACACAAATACTGCTCCTAAACCACATTTCTGGTCTAAAAGCTCTATGAAGCATAGAAACAAACAGCACTTACGGAGTCTCTGTCAGGGTAGGAATTGCTACTAATTCACTTCTTGGAAATATTTTCCTGCTTTCTAGGAATTTACAAAACACAATGTCCAACTCAAAAAAAGGTTATTTATTTTATACGGAGGAAGCATTTTACTATATTGAGACATACCCGGTGATAAAAGCATTTCTAAAGACACAGTGGGAACACGACAAAGCAACAGAAAATAAAGCTGCTACCACATATACCGGCCTTTACCCAGGTTTCAGCTCCTGTATTTACTCACGGCCAGCCCACCTCTTAACAGCTTTCCCTTTGCCTAGGCAGGGTGCATAAGGATGCGCTAGTGTCTCAATCTGATGGACTTGAGCTGCCCCTTGCAGCCACTCAACCCCATGGCACAAACTGGGATCCGATTCAGAAGGTTCTCTTGCCTGCAATGCCTTACAAATACGTGACTGCCCTTGGTTGTGTTTGCACTACACAACCACACTTTACAGATGACCAGAGTAGTTAAACCAAGGTCAAACAACACTCTTTTCTTGAAACTCAACTTCATTCTGCTCTCAGCTTTATGGCACGTAGGAAGCTCTCAAGGTGCATGTGCTACATACAAGCACCACACCACTGCACTTTTCCTCTGGTCATTGGACTCTCTTTTTACTTTGGACTAGGTTTTATTTTGACTTTTGCACTCTTTACAAGATCTCCAGTTAGATCTAAGCACAGCACAGCAAGTTCAAAAGGGTTTTCAGGCATTGCACTCCACACACTGGTCTCTCCAGGGAGAAGCAATAGATTTTTCCATTTGTCAATTTCCCTCTCGCACACCAGCTTTACTGCTGAATGATCCTCAAGTTTTTTAGTTACCTTTGAACAGATCATTGAGATTTCAAATTAATAAGAAAACAGAGCAACAGTTGAGGAGAGCTCATATTTAATAATAGTGGATCACGTGGCAAAAAAAAAAACAGTAATCAAATCCACAGTTTGAAGGGGAGCCACAGCAGTTCAGAGGTGAAATTTATCACAGATTTTGTACTAAAAGGAAATTATTTTACTTGTAGGCTTGGGCAGTGAGATGGGCACAGACAACAGCTTACTGTCAGATGTGCAACACAAACATGAGAATTCTTCACTTTGAACAGAAGGAATGAAGACAGAAAATAAGCTGAGAAGTGGGGGGAAAAAAGTCTCTCAAAACAATCTGAATAGTACATATCCATTCAATGCATGATTTTACTCATCTTGCCTAAACAGTCGGCTTAGGTCTGCAAACACATACACGCTATCTGTAGGTGACTGTATTATGTAAGCAAAGCTTAAAGAATCTGATCTTATGCTAAAAATTTACTCCCAGATTAGATCTAATCATATATATTTAAGCCAACTACCTCCACCGTTCATCAGATAAAAGCTTTGATACTCACAGACAGAAAATAACTCGGGACTCTCCAGACTGCATCACCAACAGCTATTGACACACAGGTGCCAGGGACTTCCCCCAGTGTGGTGCTCACAACTACAGAATGGTGGAGCGGGACCTACATCGAAACTTTACCAGTGTCCTTCTGCACAAAGCTCTTTTTCAGTGTTACGCAACCTTACGTCTCTGGAATTTTTAATTTATTTTACCAGCACCTATCTGAATGGGCACAGCGAACCAATTCCTACAGAAGCTGTGGTAATCCAGAATCAGTGTAGGAGACACCAGTTGCAAAGCTTAAGTGGGAAAGAACTTAGTCTTGCAAAGGTGCTTAGCTGGCTGTCTGATACATACTACTCTGCAGCCACTAAACACATCTGTCCTTTTCAGCCAAAAGCTGCTTGTATGCATTTGTTCTATTACAGTTGGACTAAAATGAAAGTATCTACCTACCTGGAATTCATATACATGAAAGCCAAGTTTTAAATAATTTGTTTCTCTTAATCAAAGAGAATAATAATGGCTAAAAGTCTCCTAATAAAAACAAAAGCAAAAAAATACCTACTGTCTGACCAAGTTGTTTATATCAGGATCATCCAGAAGAAACAATTAAGAGAATACGAAATCGAGTCATTTGTTTGCCATATTAGAGATCTACTGCTGATCATATTAATGGAGCAGGGGGTAAACATGTCTGAAAGCAATAGTGATTATTTTGAAAAGAAACTTTTAGCCAGGTACTACAAATGCACATTTACCTAAAATATTCACATTATCCTCATCATCACAATACCCGAGCACCTCAAAAATCTTTCTTTATACACTGCCTCACTACCTGGGGAAGATCACATAGGTAGCCCTTGCACAATTTGGAATTAAAAGATATACACAAATAAAAGCGTATACTCAGAAATGCACTTCACAGCCAATACGAGATGGTAGCAGATGGAAATCTCTCTCCATGTCTCAGGTGAACACCCTGGCTATAGGAAAACCCGGTCATTCAAAGATGTATCTATTGCATTTGAACACGTATCATTCACTCCTGCATGTAGCTACTTTCAGGGTTTTTTTTGAGGTATTTTAATAATCTACTTTTGGTTCAAAATAAGACTTAGCAATGTTGACAGATCAGACCACGGATTCAGCAGCTGTCTTGAGATACAAATACAGAAGAAATCTAAAAAGAAAAAAGTGTTTACAATAAAACAAAAATACTTAAGGAAGTCAGAGTTATACATTGCCAATCAACAGGGAGGAGGAAAAAAAGTAACCTATCCACAGGCTATTAGAGAGGGAAAAACCATTAGATGTTTCTAGTGATTAAAAAAAACAAAACAAAAAACCTAACTTGAACTTGCGTGAACTTGAATTGATCCAAACGAATAATCCTGTTAGACACTCCTTCCTGTGGCCAGGATGTAACTATCAGGATTGGAGTCAGTAGGTCCAGAATCCAGCAAAGGTCTGTTTCAAAGGCTCGGCTCTAACTGAAGGAGATTCCCCACAGCACAGGCCATGCAGAAGGCAGAACCATTTAAAAAATGGCTTTTACACAGGAATGACTAAATAGACTTAAAATGTCAGCGTGGCAGAAAGACAATGGTGGGGGATGATACAGGTCTATCAAGCTTTAGGTGCCTGTCAGAGATGAACAGGGAACAGTTTTTCATTGACTCTCAAAAGAGGAACAAGGGCAGGGGATTTAAAAAAAAAAAAAAAGAGGAAAAAGAGCAAAAGAAGCCATTAAGTAGCAGGTTCAACACCAAATAAAAGGAGATAATTTTTCATGCAGCTGTGAAAGTTATAACCACAGGATGCTGCAGATGCAAAGTTTACCTAAATTCCAAAAAAGAGCCCACAACAACACTGCAGGTTATCAAGCTCAAAGGTAAACACCAAGATACCACCCTGCGTTCAGGAAGTGCCTAGCTATGAGCCAGTGGGATGGAAGCTAGGAGAGTATGCCACGGAAATACTTGTTTGGCCTGTTCTTTTATTTTTCCTTAGGTAAAAACGTAGCAGATCTGACCAAGTTTCTGATCATCTGGCACAGAAAGAGGCTACCGGACCTTTGAGCCGTGACACCATCAGCAGAGCAGCACAGCACAATCACCACGATTCAAGCAAGCCACCAAGACACAAGTCAAGGATAGTCACTTGACAGGGAAGGAGAAAACAGCTTGAAACCAGTGAAACCAGTTCAACATCTCTTTTTCCTCTCTTTCACATCCAAAGACCCGAGTTTCACAGTGCATTGTCCAAGAAATAGGACAGTCTCTTCTACCCTAGATTTAGTCCCCAAAAAACTTACTGCATACCAAAAGCAAACGTTATTAAATTTCAAAAATCCCTGTTATTTTCTTGCATCAATCTTGCTCTTGACAGCCGTAGAAAAAAAAATCAGGTGTTTAGAATCACCTGTGCATTCATTACAACAGCCATCACACTTTCCCATGAACACAACTGCAGCAAACTGGAGGGAGAAAACATGTCACCATTTGTGCCTGCTTCAGAAATCAAAAGCACCAGATATACACATAACCTGACGAGGAAATATGGGAAATTCCCATATGTAATACTTATCACCTGAAACTAAAAAAACATTTCCTTCTCCCACTGTAATACCCAACACTTACATTATTAATCACTACACAATACCCACAATTTAAACGTATGTGAAAAAATGACACAGTAGATAAAGGAAAATGCATTAAGGGGTAAGACACGAGAGTTCAGAACCTACACTTTCAGGTTCCTGTTCCCCACCCTCACACAGACTTCCTACACCACTGTGGAAGAGTCACTTGATGTCCCCATGCTTCAAATTCTATACATAAAATGGAGGCAACAGCACTTCGTTACCTCATCAGGATACAGGAAGGATAAACAGAAGATTGCGAAATGTCCGCTCACTACTGTACTGAAGGTCACACAGAAGCCTTTGATAGGTAAGAGCAAGAAACATTTTAAAGCACTATTTTAAAAGTACTCTGTTTCTCTTTTAGATGGAGCACTCCTGTAGCCTTAGCCACTAAACGAGCTCCAGTGAGGCTGCCAAGGAAAAATTTAATTTGCCAATTTACTCAGTGAACAAGGGTGCAATGACAGTACTGACACTGCCACATTCAAAAAAAAACGCAACGTGCATATTTTTGTACATTGAATGTCTGACAGGATATTTTGGAATATGAAAGGAATCTTGTAGGCTCTTGTTATTTAACAGTGTCACCGAGATTATCAGCATACTATAATATCACAAAATTTGTTCGCAGCGGGTAAAATTCACCCCCCGCAGTGAACTGACAAAAGACTATTTAAACCCTAAATTCAGCCTTCATGGCTGAGCCAGTGACAGCCTTCCGCTAGCACAAACAGGCATATCTTTCAGGGCTAGCGTATAAAAAGCACTTCTGTCCTCGGAGTGTTTCCTTCGAGGTGTTTTTGGTCCCCCACGAAAAGAAGTTGAGGGAACCGGCTATAATCTAGAGCCCCAACGTAAGGACGCAGCAGTCTCACTTATTTGCACTTGTTGATTGAAATAAAATTGGATGATAGTCCCATGGGTTTTAAAAGCAGGAAAACATACAGAACTCAACCATTCTGTTCAAATAAAATTGTATTACGCTTTGGCTGTGTACCCAGCTAGTTGTAAAGCCAGGCTCAGGTTCACAAAGCGCGTTCGCCTGCGGCCAGGCAGCGCCCCGCTGGGAACCCCCATGCCTTCCAGGGGCTCAGGCACATGGGGAACACCGACGGGGAGCCGTGGTTGAGAGACCCCAGCCAGCAGCAGCCGTGGGGCGACCTACAAGTGCTGGCAGTCGCCTGGTGAGACTGTGCCTTCAGCCATCGGTTACAGGCACACGAGGTGCCCTAACAGCCAGGGGACGCACCCGGGGAGCAGGACGGGGCAGCTGCGGGGCGACCCCTCGCTCAGCACCGGGTTTTGGGGCTCTGCTCCCCGCCCCGGCACACACCGCCACAGGTCCCGGAGGACAAACCCGTGCCGTGCCCCTCGGCCCGGCCGGGGATCGGAAAGTTGGACGTGCCCCACGGCTCCCTCTGCGCCGCGGGTTTAATTTTAGAAAGGTGCCAGCGGCGGGCGCGGGGCCGGGCTTCCCCACGCCCCGAAGCCCGCTACCCCCCTCCGGCATGCGGTGCCGTGCCCTACCGGCTCTTCACCCGGCTGCTTTAACTCTACCTGCAAAAGAATATAAAATAAATAAACCCCAAACCCCCACGAGGCACCGGCGGAGGCCGGGGAAAGGCCCGCTGCCCAGCCATGGCCGCCGCCCGCTGCCCCGCGCCTCCCCGCCCCGCACCTGTCGGGTGGTTGCGCGCTGCGGCAGGGCGGGCGGGCGGGCGGCCGGCGCGGCGGTAGCAGCGGCAGTAGTGGTAGCAGCGGCAGCAGTGGCAGCAGTGACAGCAGCGCTGGCGGTGCTGTCGGCGGCGGCACACAATGGAGGCGCGCAGGCCGGGCACATTGACACACGGGCGGCTCGGCACCGCCCCTCCGCCCGGCCGCGCCACTGCGGCGAGCGGGGGAGCGGGCAGAGAGATGCGAGGGAAAGAGGGGAAAAAAGGCTGAAATACAGAGAAAACTGCGCCGATACGCTTGTTAGGGTTTGATAAAAGAGGAACGGGCTCCTCGCTCCGGCCTAACCGGGACGAGGGCAGGGCTGGTGAAAGCCGCTGCCAGTCCCCCCCCCCCCCCCCCAGACGGCGAGAGCAGTGTTGCGTCCCGCCCGGCCGCCAGCGGGGTGGAGCCGCCATCACGAGCGGGGCGGGGGGGCCGGGCTGGGCCCCGAGCGCGGCGCTGCCCTGAGGGAGGCGAGTGGCCGCCATGGCGCCCCCCCGGCGGGGCGAGCTGAGCCCCGAGGAGAAGGAACTGCTGCGGGTCATCGCCACAGGTGGGCCGCGGTCGCTCCCTCCCATGGGGAAGGGGCTGCCTGCACCCCTCCTTCCCTTCCCTTCCCGGCGGGAGGCCCAGCGCTGCTGAGGGGATTTGCGCTGCCATTTACCTGACAGGGAGGTTTTGCTGGGGATAATCCGGGCCCCGAGCCTGTCACGTCGCTCCCCGTGTGCCGCCGCCGCAGCAGGGTGTCCTTGCAGGCACGGCGCTCCTCAACTAACAGGGCTCGGGCTTCCCCCAGCGCCTGGCATTCCTGACGTGTTACCTTGTGTTTTGTGTAGGAGGTCAACTACCCCGCGTCGCGTTACGTGTGTGTTGGTTGGGGGATTTCTGTGCTTCTTGCTGGATTTCATGGTGCTGCATAGTGATCCTCGCAGCCCTGCCTAAATACTTTCTGACCTGTATGTTGAAAGCTGTGAGTGGTGTTTGTTAGTTGGAGGTGAACGAAATCCACCTGATGTGCTCCATGCACTTCTCTATGTGGTTTTGAGAGAGTTTTAACCAATAGGAAATGTTATTTATAGTTTTGGGGTTTCACTCTCAATTATATTCACCCGTTTCTGTGTCAGACATAAACATGGGACAGTCAGTGATGAACTTGCTGTGCCTCAGAGTCGGTCTGGCTCGCTTTAAGCAGGTTCAGACCTTACTCTTGGAAATGCCTCTAATTTACCTTATGCTTATAATTAGAATTACAGGGTAATCCTGGTTGGAAGGGCCCTCAGGAGGTCTCTAGTCCAGCCTCCTGCTCAAAACAGGTCAGCTGTGAGGCCTAACGAGGTTGCTCAGGGCTTTGTCTGATCAGGCCTTGAAAACCTTCAAGGATGGAGACTGCAAAGCCTCTCTGGGCAACCTCTTCAGGTGCCTTACTGGGTCCATAGTGAAAATGTTGGGTTTTGTTACATCTGGTATGATCCTCTCTTTCCTTCAAATTCTGCCTGTTGCCTCTTGTCCTCCTATCACACAGCGTTATGAGCAGCTTGGCTCCAACTTCTGAGAGCTAGCCAACTCTGAAAGTTTGACTTCTGCCAAAGTTTAGTGCCTTGTTTGGAAATCCTTCGGTGATTTGTCATACAGAACTCTGAACTCGTAAATGCAATTTTTCTTTGCTTTTCTTGCATTAAAGTTTACTTTGACAGTCATGCCTTGAGGATTTGCTGTTTCTAACACTTTGTTGTTTTGCTGAGACGTTCTGAAAACTGCACCAGGTCCTAAGAAGCTTCTTGTGCGTTTAGAAAAAAATTATTTGGGTGAGCAGGCTAGTTGACGGTGCCCTGACCATTGGTCATTGTATTTACAGCGTTATTATCAGCTGCGTGAGATGACCCAGGTTATTGGCCCTTTTCCCTGACACAATTAATTTCCAGATACAAGGAAAGTGTATGTTTCCCGTATACATACCGTACCAAAACTTCATGAAAGAAAATCATTTCTGGTGTTTGTAATCTTTTGGGGGGCAACAACATGAGCCCAAACTGAAATTGCAAAAGCTGTTTTGCTGGAAAATTGCTGAAAGAGTACCTCTTTGTGATACATGAAGAAAAATGTGAAGCCCCTCGTTAAATGAGGGACTATAATGTTTATCGTTATTTAAGCAGGACACTTTTAAAAGAGCTTTGCTTGTGATTGAATTGGTGATCAGAACTTTCTGTTAATTGGCAATAAATTAAATTCTATGAATTGAGAGTCGATGTTCTTTTGTTTCAATTTCTTTGAATGAAGTTGCATCAAAGGTCCCTTCAGTTATGTCAGTGGGCTTTAAATGAGATTCTTACATCTGTGGCCTAACTGAGGAGATTCCTGTAGCAAACTTCCTTCTGTGAGAATCTAGGTAGCTCTTATACACATATGGTGCTCTAGAAGTACAGAATGTGTTAAAATACTCAATATAATTTTACTCATTCAGAGTTGTTCTGATGCAGTTCATGAAGAGACATATTAGTGTCATGCTCGTGTGTGTGTGTAGATCAGATACTTCAGAAAAAATGAATGCTTACTTATGCTGCATGCTCTCAGTCTGCTCTTTGGTGTTGTGACTTCTTGGCTTTTAGCTTCTAGAGCAGAAGGCAGTTCATTCCTGTGCTTCTTTGCTAGGTATGGTTGACTTATTGATAGTTAATCTGCAAAGATATTTATTCTAATCAGTTGTGCTCTTTTTCCCCTTAATTCTTCATTCCTTTTTCTCATCCCCTTTTCTCTCTGTGTCTCTTTTTTAATTAAAGGAAACACCGAAGAGGCTGGAAGGCTACTGGGCAGCAAGAATGTCCGTGTCAATTGCTTGGATGAGGTACGACACAACTGTACAAGCATTATACTGGGTTAAGCAATGAAAATACTAGGTCCAAAGGCCTGCTTGGTGTTAAATAACATTTCTGTACAGACTCTTGGAAATCAGAATTCTTTTGAAGAAGTGTCCAGCCTGCAGCTGAATAAGGAACCTTTGAAGAGCTCTTAGTTTCTTTAAGGAAGTTTAATGTTATATAAGGTAGTACACGGTTTGTATTTCCTCTCGTATTCCTGAACGAACTTTGGTGTCTGCAAGGTAAGTTGAACACTGCAGCAGGATATGTGGGGATGCTCCCTGGCTTCTTGTCACCTCCACCAAACTGCAGTCCATCTGTTTATCTAGCAGCAGGCAGCGTGAACAAAGAATACCTGTCCCCATTTTTCACCCCTTAGGCCTCACCTTTTGCAGAACCATAAACAGAGAGAGAGAGTGAGCAGCTAGGTCAAAAGTGGAAAATGCTGTCTTTTGTGGAGACAGATGCGATAGCCATGTAGAAGATGCAGTTCTTTGTGTTACATGAAGATGGGAGGAAGTTGTTGGAGAAAAGACTCTTGTATGAGGTTCATGTTTATTTCCTCTTCGTTTTCTCTTTACAATGTTTCTCTTTACAAAAGCATACAGTGTTAAAGTGTAACATGGAAGCAAAACTGTAATTGCCCAGTATGCATGTTAGATCAATGTGTAATTTGTTAATTTAAATAGCCAGTGGCTTGTATATGTTCTTGATTAGGTACTTTGTATCAATTTGTGTTTTTCCCAGTTTCATCAGGTCATAGGATCACTAGGAAGTTCAGGCTAGAAAGGACCTCAGAACTTAAGCTTGTTGTCTCTTGCCCTCCCACCACCGTAACCGCAGAGTCGGGCTCTGTCTTCTCAGGAACTTCCCTGTAGGCACCCGCAGGCTGCTTCTGGGTCCCCACAAAGCCGTCTATCCTCTGGCTGATGAAACGCAGTTCCCTCAGCCTCTCTTCACTGCACAAATGCTCCAGCCCCCAGGCTGAGAGCTCCCACCATGTCTCAGTCTTACCCTGCTTAACTTGCTGCAGTTTGTCCATGTCTTTGTTGTACTGGGGGACCTGAAATGACTGTACCCGTGATGCAGTATTAGTGCAACATTACTGCTGAGAGGATATGGTTTATTAATAGACAGCATAGGTGAGTTATGCCTTAAGCTATTGTTAGAGAAGAAACACTATTAACAATACTTGTCTAGTGTTCACATCTGACTGAGCCATATGTGCTTTGGGTATATTTAAATAGTTCATGTGATGGACTTCTGGCATCCTCCCCTCTCCCAAGAGTGGTACGTAGTGATGCATGTTGAACCGAAAAGGGTTCAGATTTAAAATTTTTAATCCAGTGGTCATCTCATGTCAACTTTGAGAGGCAAAATATTTCATAATAGAAAAATTCTAATGTGTTATTCTAATATTTGTACATAAATAGTGTATGAAACAACAATTAAACATTACCTTTGTGTGTTATCCAAGGCTGCCAGAACTGGAGACTGCTTTGAATGCATCAGGTCTCTTTTTTTCCTCAACTGCCTTAGCTGTTTATTTTGAAATTCACTTTTATTACTACTGTTACTTATTTTATTAAATTCTATTAATTTAAGAAATGAGAAAACAGAACGCTAACAAAATCAAAGGCTTAGAGACTGAAAGGGGAGGGAACTAAGAATCAATTTCCTTTTCTTAAAGTTGTTTGTTTTTTTCAACATGAGAGAGTCAACGGAATGAGCATGGTTTTAATGCAATTCTCTATTCTATTTGTGGTACAGCAAATATACAATCACAGTTGAATAATTTTGTGTGCTGGAGAATCCACATCTAGTAGAAGGCTGTTACATATTGCTCTTCCTGACTTAAAATATCAATACATAAGACAATGTCCCATTAATTTCTGTTTTGAATGTTTCTAGCCTTACGTTCTAACTGCTTAGGTCCACTTTCCTCTAGGTTAAAATCTAACGACAATCAGCAATCTTTTCTCTATGTATCTTTAGACAGGATGAAGTTGCTTTGTAGTACCTTGCAAGTACATCAACTTTTAACTATTATACCTAAAGTTATTTTTTTCTAGTAATTGAGCTATACTCATGGCTCTTTTCCAAATCCTTTCCAGTTGTTTCAGCTTCTTCCTTCAAGAGTGTAGGCATAAGCTGGATACAGTATTGCAGCATTGCTTCTGTGGTTGTTACAGATATTTAAAAATTAGATAGGCTTAGAGTCTAGTTTTTTAAAACTATCTGCTTCTACTGCTCATGTGTCCAAGACTTGCTCATCCTTTACCTCCTCCTATCTGCAGTACTGCACTGGAAGCAGTAGGTCACTTAGAAGTAGCACAGGACCCCTTTATTCAAATTAGCTTTGCAGGTGCCTTATAGATCTTCCAGATTGGTGCAGGTATCCAGCAGATACAGCCCTGTTTTTTTCCCCAGTGTTCTTTCTCACCAAATCATTTTTGTTGTTGTTTTATTACTTTTTTTTTTGTGGATTTAGGTAGTTGCAGGAAAGGACATTAAGTAAGCCTAAATATTTTCCCTATGAAAACAAAGACATACATAGCTCTTCATCCATAAGTTTAAGTTTTTAGCTGTTTGATTCTGTCAGCTTAAATCTAAGAGGCATTTATACTCAGATAATAAACAAAAAGGCAATGGAAACAGGTGCAAAAAAAAAAAAAACAACCAACAACCCACAAAACAACAATAAAACCCACCCACAATTATACTTAACTTAAATACACACTGCTTATTCATTCTTATCCTATTTTTAGGTGGAGAGGTTGCTAATTTAGAAACGCAGTGTGGAAGAAAATGTTCAGGAGTCTTCTTTCCCCTAGAAGTACAGAGCTTGTAAACATTGCTGATTTCATGTTGGCAATTTGCTGACTTTAACTCCATCGATTTGCCGAGTGGGACTAAGATAACTACAGAAATACAATCTAGAAGAAGCAGATTGGGCTTCTAGATATGGAAGTTACCTCCAGTCATGTTGGTAGTTAAGGTTATGAAGGAGCACTGTAATACTACAATACCATATTTTCCTGATAATTGATTTATGCAGATTAAGCAGAAAGGTTTAACCTTAAAAGACTTCACAATTTTTCCCTATTTAAAATAATTTCCAGGTTCATAATCTTATCACATATAGAACTTTCACTTGGCATTGGTAGCATTATTTTTTTTCTAGTTTGGTAATTCAGCTGTTCATTCTGTAATATAAAATATGTCTTTCAGAAACAGTCCCCATCTATTTGCTAATTACAGAATTTAAAAATTTTTTGAAATTACAGCAGCAGCCTGCCTATTAGTGCATGTGTGTCTTTTGATATTTCTGTGTAGTACTTCAAAATCCACAAACCAAAGAAAATTCAACATTTTTAAGAATTCCCTGACTTCAGTTCAGGACATTGATGTAGAATGTAATTTTTCATCACTACAGTTAAACAAATCATCAGTCAAATTTAATGTATTACCTACATGAAGACAACAGCTCAGCAGGATGACTGACTATAAAGGAGGAGGAGTGTGACGAGATCTGTACTCGCTGAAGAGTGTTTCATATTAGAATTAGTCCCTACTTAACTCTAGACAACTTTTTTATTAATATATATATTAATTACTTTCTTGCAGCAACTTTAAGTAGGTAAGGGCAATCTTATTCAAAAGCTTTAAGGCTGGAGTTTCTGAATGCTTTCGTCCAGTGAAGATTCCAGTCATGTACCTACCTACCTGCCAAAAACAGGACACTAGACTAGCAGCATTCAGTACCATTTCTTTTAAGTTAGATGCATTTTTACAATTCAGATCCAAATATTTGGCTGAACTAGTCCTAGTAAGTTGTTCTAACTTTAATAATGCTTTTCTTTTTTTATTTTAAGGAGTTGATTTTGAAGACATTCCTCAGTAGTATCTATGTGTTCCTTGTGGCACCTGTTCTTCCTGTGTCATTCGTCTCCTTTCTAGTAACTTCCCAGATATTGTCTCAAATAAAAGCCAAACCTTCAGCCAGTGCGTTTAAATTGTGATTTCCTGAATGAACTGGGTTGTCTGAATCTAAAGAATAAAATAGCACACTTTGTCCATGGTAATGTAGGGGAGGCTTCCTCAATGCAAAATGAACTGGGAAGGGGAGAGGTGGTTTCTTTAGCAGTGGAAGCATATAGGTGTGTACAGCAAATTTTTGGCCAAGGTTGTTTTTTTTTTTTTTAGTGTAAATCACCTTGAACTCTAGCTAGGTGGCTAGTTTTCCCATGTGCATTGCTGTGGTTTGCCTGAGAACCTGCGGAGGGAACTGTTCTGGTGTGATCCAGCCCACGTGTGCCACATTGTAGCCAAGTTTTCATGGCTGTGGTGTAAGACAAATGAAGTGAGCGTGAGAGGTGTAAAACACTGGGAGTGTTAGTACTACTTTGATTCCTTTTTCCTCTTGAAATACACAGGTCATGTGGCTGCTTCAGTTTGTGATAATAAATCATTAGTGTTACCCACAAAACAATGACTTAAGTATGCCTGTGTTGTGTTCTTACATACTCAGCAGGAGTGTTTGGCCACATAAGCTTGTCAGCTTTTCTGCCAAATTCAGGTCACTGGTATATGTGTATTCTTTTTTTCTTTTGGTTTATCCCACTTCCTGCTCCCTGGCATTTCCTCTTTTCCCCCAGTTCCTCCAGTTAATGAAGGTTGAGAAAGAGCATTGTTGAAAACTTACTCTACAGTTCCTCGAAGACAGAAGGTTGTTTTTACAGTTTATGATCTTTATAAACTTGGCTTTGTTCATCCTGTGGAAGCACACCTTGATGTAGAAGCTCCCAGGTGCAGAAGAGAAATACTGATCTGCTTTCTTCTGCCCTGACTTCTAGCAGTGGAGTCCAAGCCTTCCCTGGTTCTGCTGCTCACCTGCCCCTCCTGCCTCCCACTATGTCCTTTTCTTCCCTTCTGAGGCGATTCAGCCTACTGAACACATGGTGTGTATTTTTTTCTTCATTTCTGCCAACATGGCAGCAATAGCTCTTGAAATCTCATCTTGTTCCTCATCTACTTCTGCTATGTTTTCAGCATTGGGAACTGGGTGTGGCAGTGTGCAACAGAGCTGGGCTGGTGTGGCATAAGGCACAGCCCCTGTTTGTCTGGGAGTCCTTGGTGGTGGGTTAGCTGAAGAACTGGGTCAGGGAGATGCCAAGCAATTTCTAGAGGCTCTGCAAACTCGATCCTCATGGTAGAGTCAGGCATACAGGGAATGCCTACAGCCCTGCAGAAGACAGATGATAATTTTCCTCCTTAGAATCCGTGTGGCATCCCTACAAAGCAAACAAAACTGGGGAAGATTCACTTTTTTTCCCCAAGGGAATGAGTTTAGAAGAATGGATTTTTGGACAGAAGGTTTCATAGTAGCTGCTAGAAAACTGCTGCTTCGTCCTGTGTTCCATTATGGAAGAATAAAGTAATTCCTTTCATCTCTATGCTTAATAAACTGTCTGCCAGCTTAGTCTTTTAAGTATGGTGCATTGACAAACCAAATGTCATGTCAGAAAACAGACTGTTTCTGGACCAATCTTAGATATTCAACCTGTGAATCACATTTGCAGCCACTTCAGCTTCTGCATAGGAGCGTAATAGAAGATACCAAGCTTTTCCAGATGAGCTTGTGTTTATCCTGTCCCTTTTTAGTTTGCTGTGAATGTAGAAGGCTGATGTTAGTGTGACTTTAAATCCAGTTTTATAACATCTCTCCACATGTTTTTTCTTGGTATGTTTTCTGATCCACACCACAGCTTGATGCTTTCAAAATTTAATCGAAGGCTTTCCTGGAAGTTTCCCAGAAGGAGGGGAGTACAAAAGAAAATACCTTTCCTTTGTCCTACGATCTTCAGACAGATTTTTAAATTGAAACGCCTCATTCTATATATAACCAAAATTAAGGTCGTTGTTTTCTTAAAGTTCTTTCTCCAATCAAAAATCTTCCTGAAGTTGCATCACGTTACAGAGATACTTTCCTGTGCTACTAAAGGAGGAGTTTCTACAATATGACTTCAAACTGGGACTGGCCTCTAAAAATTACTGTCTATGTAATGCGTTATGTATAGTAGGAAGGAATGCCTTTCTTTTACAGGACCACAAATGAAACCTAGCAAAAACAGTCACAAACTCATTTCATGAACTTCTCTTCAGATCTTCTGTTTCTTTAATAGCAGGTTATATTGCAATGTGTAAAAGTATATCAGGTTGCTAAAGTATAGCGCATCAAGAAATTATTTTTCAATGTTTTCAGTTAGGATAGGGAGTAATGAAATTATACTTGAAAAATGTTATAATTTTAACTTGCCCAATTTCTTTCACCTTTAGGATTATTTTTTTAAATGATACCGATAAATGTAACTTTAGGTTTTGTATTATAAATGGAAGCAAAAAATATATTAAGGCTCAAACTGACAAGTAGATTATTTCAGAAGATCACATTACCCTGTATTTATAGAGCTGCAGTGATGTTCTACATGAGTGTATTCATGCACATATCCCTAACCTGCAAAAAAGGGAAGAAAATGCTATTTGAATTTCTACTTGGGACAGACTAAATCACATTGCCATGTACTCAGTGCTGGAGAATGTTTTCAGGCAATTACTGTGTCTTGGCTGATAACTCGAATCCTGACGATGTTAAGTGAAAATGAACAGTATATTGGAAAAAATGTATCAAAATCTCAGAACTGAATGTCATGCAATTTGCTCAGAAATAACTGTGCTTCTCCCCGCCCTTTGAGAGGGAGAAAGCGTGTATTAACAGTTCACCACGGTTCTGAAAATTGCCCCTAGGGCTTGCCCAGGTTCGCGTTTGTAATTACAGCAGTGCGTCTCTGAGAGCCTCCCTTGCTGAAGGTAAGCCTCTTTCGCACTGGTGCAGTTTATCAAAAGGCAAGGTTTGAGAATGTATGGTTGTTACCATCTGGTTAGAGCTGGATAGCTTTACAGAGGCACTTAGAGCTCTGTCTGGAGTGAGATCACAAACACAATACCAAAAGGATGGATAAATGGGAGAGAGGAGGACAGTAAAATTATCAGTAAGTGTGACTAAACAAGATGAGTTTCAGAAACTGCAAATCTTTTTTGCAGTAAGAGCCTATTTCTAATTTTCTTGTTACTTAGCATATAATGCAAGGGAGAAATAACAACTTGAGGAACCTGACAAATTTTCTAAAAACAAGCTTTTCCTGCTATGATGAGCATTAGTTGTCTTTGGTCTTCTGTATAAGACATTAGTGTTAATGACTCATTTGTGGAAAATGTTTTTCTTTTTTTCAAGACTGGTCTGTTTTCAGATATATAGCACAGCAGAAAACACTGACACCATGGAAAATAGAAAATATACTGCATGTTAGTAACCACGTTTTTTCATCAAGATTTTGTGAGCTTTTTTGTTCTTCCTACCTTAAATACTACACGAGGCTTTGGCAGGTACACTGAACATGCGTGAACGAGTGAAAATTGTGGCATGAAGACAGAGATGCAACTAATTCTCGTATGCTTCTTCCTCTTTTCAGCATGGCATGACCCCTCTAATGCATGCAGCCTACAAAGGGAAAGTGGACATGTGCAGGCTGCTCTTGCGCCACGGAGCTGATGTTAACTGCAATGAGCACGAGCATGGGTACACTGCCTTGATGTTCGCTGGGCTTTCAGGTAACTTCTGACTAAATTTATCTCGCTGATTTTTTATGGCATTGACATGTACAGTTTGCCATAAATTAATAATCTAAAGGAAAGTGTTGACACCTTTCTAGCACGGAATGGTTGCAATTGGCAGGGACCTCTGGAGATCATCTAGTCCAACCCCCCCCCACCCAGGCAGGGTTCTCTAGAGCACATTGTACAGGATCGCATCCAGGCAGCTTTTGAGTATCTCTAAGGAAGGAGACTTCACAGCTTCTCTGGGTGACCTGTGCCAGTGCTCTGGCGCCCTCGCAGTAAAGCAGTTTTTCCTTATGTTCAGCTGGAATTCCCGCATTTCACTTTGTGCCCATTGCCTCTTGTCACTGAAAAGAGTCTGGCTTGATCCTCTTGACACCTTCGCATCAGAAACTCACACACATTGATCAGATTCCCCCTGAGTCTTCTGTGCTCCAGGCTGAACAGGTCCAGCTCCCACAGCCTTTTTTCCTATGAGAAATGCTTCAGTCTCTTAATCATTTTAGTAGCCTTTCCCTGGACTCTCTCCAGGAGCTTCATGTCTTTGTTGTACAGGGGAGCCCAGAACTGGACATAGTACTCTCTATGTGGCCTCACCACGGCTGAGTAGAAGGGGAGTTTTCTCAAGTGACAGTTTTCTTTTGCAGTGGGATTCGTTCTGTTTAATCATACTGTTACACTGAAAATGATGCTGCACCATACTTTTTAGGACTTCGTATCACTAGCTTGTAGTAATATTTGAAGCTTGTCGCATCGATCCAATATCTTTCAAATTTTGCCTCTGCTACATTATTTTTGCAACTGTGTTGTGGGCTTTTACAAATTTATTTAGTAAGTTTTAAAAATGTTTCTCCTTACATTATTTTTGTTCTCCTCTTTTATATATATGTGCGTGTGTGTGTGTAGTGCTTTGCAACTTTCCTCTTGCTCTTCTTTTTCCCTGATGAAAGGAACAATTATATTCTTGAGTGAGGAAAAGGCATCGCATAAAGACATTGTTCCTCCTAGGGAAAGGATTAGATTTGGGAATGCTAAGTTATTTTATTAGGACACTTACTTCCCTATAACTTTCTGTTTTGGGAAGATGTAAGATTTCGTATCAGGTAGTTTAAATTCTGCTTTCTTTCTTTATACATTTTTTTAAAAAGGCATGTGTGTACATGAACTCTTAACTGGCTTATCAAACTGCTTTTCTGCTAAGGCTTTCATAAAAAGATTTGGGAAATTTCAGCATTTTATGGCACTGAGCAATACCTGAGCTGCAGCAAATAGATAAGAACAAACTGTCAGAGGCTTTTAAAATGCCTGCATCTTTATGGAAATTGCTGTTTTACCATTTTCTCCCAGCTGTGATTTTAACCTGCCATCTGGGTTTGAATGCTTCTGAGTGTTGACTTTAAGGTCTGTTATTTGTGAGTGCAAAAGGTACACGAGTACTACTGATGCATTGCCTTTGTTTTTAAATCAGAAACCTTAAATTCTACCTACCACCCCCTTCTTTTTTAATATATTTTTTTCCAATCAGCATGCACACAAAAACCAATAAAGAGTACCTTTGAAAACGGAACCGGCACAAGTAGTGACGAGTGCCCTTAGTAGCCTCTGAAGGGCACCAATTAAGTCATATAATCTTCCCATCAAATTTTAGCTTCAGTTTGTTTGGTATTTAGCCCAGTCTGAACACCCAGTTCCCACTGTGGAGAAAGGAACAATCTGTTCTCTTCTCAATGCTCCTGCTACATAATAGTACTGAGTTTGTTTTTTATTCTTAGAATAGCAAGCGTTGTAGTTGAACTGCCAAACCGGATTAGTAGAATTTGCTTCTGTACTGCTATCCAGGGGGACCAAGCGCTAGGATAGTTAGAGGCATATGACTCCCATCAGCTCCCCGGGAAACTTAATGTACATTACGAAGGGCAGGATATTAGCCTGCATGAATTTAGTTTTCTCTTTGATTTAACGCTTTGGGACCGTAAATAAGGAGGCAGCCCCGTGTTTCTCTTAGCTCACTCTTAAAGTAATGTTCTTAATATTATTATTTTTCCTCACTGTTAATCATATTAGGTTTTAATAAGAAGTTCGCTCCTTGTTCTTCTATAATATGAAGAATTACAAGTTCTGGTTTATTCTCTCTAATTCCCCATATCTTCTCCGAAATTCAGGAAACAAAGAAATCACCTGGATGATGTTAGAGGCTGGAGCAGAGACTGATGTTGTCAACTCTGTGGGAAGGACAGCAGCTCAGATGGCTGCTTTTGTGGGTAAGGTTAAGGTGTAATATCATTTCCTAAATCCCTAAAGTAAAACGTTAGGTTTTGATGCTTTTTATTGGTGAAACATTGTTTAATAACCTGTTCTGAAATGACAGTTCTTTTTCTTCACATTTCATCCTGTAAGAGAGTCCATTTGTGTTTTATTTCCATGTTCGTTTCTTAAATGCACAAGTGATGATATCTGTAAGAATAGATGTTGCTGTTCTCCAAGCGTGCAAATTTATGCAATGTTGTTATTTTACAGATAGTAAGAGGAAGCCTGTAATATTTGAGGTCTCTGAAGTGCACGTATGTGCTCTTGCAGTATGAAGTGTGTAACTGAAGCTTCCTCTGTAGGAAGGAAAAACACAGCACTACAAACCAGGAGCTCTCATCTGGGCTTTGGCAACAGCATGCTGTACTGCAGTGGGTAGTGATCTCCTGCCCTTCTCCCTCTGCATGTGTGAGAGGGGGAACTCTCAGGACCTGTTCTGAGATAGGTCAGTACTTACTGACCTAAACTTGACTAGAATAAGAAAAGATTTGTCATTAGAGTGCTAGGTAATCCTGGGTAAAACGTGCAACCTTTTTCTTTTTTCTAAACCCTTTTTGCTTCTTTACCCACCTCAGCAGTGATCAGAAGATTCCTGGATTAACATTCCCAAATACAACCCAAATATAGCACTCTTTTTCTTTATTTCCAGCAAAGATTTGTGATAAAATACCGGAAAAAAAGTGTATTTTTCATGAATTTGCTATTGCTGTCCAGATGGCCCCACCCCCAGCAACCAAAAATGGGGGGTCTATTTTCATTTTAATGCAGCCTTTTCATCTTCTTTAAATGTCTGAGAACTTTCCTGCAAGTCCATTAGTTGTTCTGGATTCAAAATCCTACCTTGCCATTTAGATTTACTTCCTTTAATAGTGAGTTAGTGCAGTTTCAATTTCAATCATATTTCCTCTTCTTTTAAAGAGGAAAAGATTGATATTACTCACTTGAGTTTCAAGCAGCAAATCCTTAACTATCCACATAACATGCTGAAGAAGTCCACTCCTATTAATTACACTTAGGATTTGGAGAGTGTTTTGGAATGGGATGTTGAATTGTGCTATTAGTGAATGATTAATGGCATCTTCAACATAATTTTGGAAAATTCTTGTTTAAAATCATCATATCACCAGAGTAAATATTTTCAAATGTACTGAGATATGCTACGCTGCACAAGTCTGAACAGTGGAATCACTTCTTTTTTATTCTCTGTCCAATCAATTCATCTGTCTTTGTGTGGGAAGTGAGGATGCTTCTTCTCCTGTCATTGTCTTACCCTTTGCTCTATTAGCTTTGAATAGTCTCTTCAAAAACAGCGGAGGGTTTTAAATGCTGGAATTTGATTGGCCATGTCTTCCGCTGATGATAAATTGGGTTAATGCCAAGATAAATCAGTCAATTTAAAGAATGTGGCCCTGAACTAGAGAAGCTAAACGTTACTTTCGCTTCAGCCCAGTAATCCATCATTTTGTCAGATGGAGAAAACAAGGAGGGGGCGCAACTTCTCTCATGCTCTTCCTTTCATCACAGTCCCCCCCTTTTTTTTTTTGGTAAATACTAAGCATGTTCTGTTATTTAGATTAATACACCACTGTGTGTTTGGGATCTGAGAACTTGTAAGAAGTTTAAATGCAAATATCATTAATTTTTGAAAATGCAACATGGAGAGAACTTCTCTTAAGAAATTTTAACACCGATATGACGCTACTAGTATAGTTGCACATCAGAGTCAAAATACCGTCTTTATGGCTTGATTCTGAACATAATAAACAACTGGGGAGAAATACCTATTCTTTCAGTTTTGGCCTAACAGGGAGCAAGGATGCATGAAGGGGATGGAGTTCTTGAAATGAAATTTCATGAAGTCATTTTCTTCTTGAAGTCAGTAAATCATGCTCTAAAGAGGAGAAACAAGACCTGCCTGTTACCAGTGTAAAGCATATCAAGCTTAGCTCTTTTGTGGATAATCCTCATCTGTGTTGCTCGTATTAGGTTTCAGGGTGTTTTGGTGTTTTTTAGTTATGATTACATTTTGTTGGTGATTTTTTTTCTTGTGTGCTTTTAGGTCAGCATGATTGTGTGACCATCATCAACAACTTTTTTCCACGTGAAAGGCTGGACTACTATACTAAACCACAAGGCTTAGATAAAGAACCAAAACTGCCAGTAAAGTTGGCTGGGCCTCTCCATAAAATTATTACTACTACTAACATGCATCCTGTTAAGGTGAAGTAACATGTGGATTGTATGTGTTCGTTGGCATGGGAACTGTTTTTTTTATGTCAAAAAGCATTCAGCTCTTCCATGAATCCAGCTGAAATCAAAAGCATTATATACTAACTCAGATGCTTCTGAAAATGAGAAAGAATCAGGCCTAATGTCTAGACATGACTCAAAAACTGAAGCTATTTGAGTGTTCAGATAAGTTAGAACCTTGAACTAATACCTTTAAGTGGAGAGATTCATATTTTTAACAAAACAAAAAATTATTTCTTTTCTGGATTTATTTTTTCCTAGCCTTACTCAAAGTGAAAACATAAAACAATTCTCATTATTCTGTCAGTGCTTGTCTCAATATGTATCTTCCTACCTTAATCATTGGTTAACCATAGTAACATTTGCTGCTGTTTCTGAACGTATATGCAAGAGATATTTATTTTTACTTGCTAGTATATTTGCTGAAAATAAAGTTTATGTGAGGTTTATGTGTTCCATGAAACCACTTAAACTGTACAGGTCCAGTTTATTTTAGGTGTTCAAAAGGAAATACATTTTAGGACATTGTGTAGTAGTTTCTGTAAGTGCTTCTTTTAAAATAGCTGTAATTCTTCAAGTAGCTCTGTTTCTTACTTTTTTTTTTAATACCAGTATTAATTTTGAAAGCTTCTTGTATGGGAACCGTGTATTACAGTATACTAAATAATAGTAAATAATGACACTGACAGAAGAAGGGGAAGAGAGCATAAGATGCAAGTACAGGAATATTAGAAACTCCCTATCTAACCTTTAATGCTAATGAATAAGTTTATAGAAATACTATCTCTGAACTGGATTACATCATCTTCAATCTTTCTCATAGATTGTGTTGCTAGTAAAAGAGAACCCTCTGTTGGCCGAAGTAGAAGCACTGCAGAAATGTTACAGGGTTCTGGATCTAATTTGTGAGAAATGTATGAAGCAGAAAGATATGAATGAAGTACTTGCTATGAAAATGCACTACATCAGTTGCATCTTCCAGAAATGTGTTACGTTCCTAAAAGAACGAGACGATAAACTAGATGGATTCATCAAAAGGTAAGTGTTTCTACACAAAGGTCTGAAGGTATGCATATGAGCTAGGGTTACAGATATCAGAAAAAGACAACTGTAATAATAGGGTTGGGTTAGTAATAATAGTTGGGTTAGTTTAGGTAAAGCCTCTGACAAATCAATTTTGAAATGATCCCAGTGCATTCTTCACTGTTTGTTTTAACCCCAACAAAGCATTTTGCTACTTCACTCTCACGTAGATACTAGTCCGTCTGTAGCTGATTATTTTTCACTGGGTGGCTGAATTATTAATTACTGCTTTTAGAGCATACACTGAGTTTTGTATTTCATAACACTCGTGCATTAGAATACAAGTAATTTCATTTGCATTGTAAACACTTCAGAGTTCAGTTTCAGAATTATTTTGAATTATAATTCTTCTCTATTAATTGAGATATGGAATAGGATGGAATGAAGACAGAGTACCGCATACTGTGTTTGTTCTTGAACTGTATGATTTCTTATTTGACTTTGGTTTTAAAAAATTTAGTCTCTTGAAGGGGAGAGATAAAGATGGTTTCCCTTTATATCAAGAGAAGCTAATTCGAGAAAGTATCCGAAAGTTTCCTTACTGTGAAGCTACATTGCTCCAGCAGCTTGTGAGAAGTATTGCTCCTGTCGAACTAGTAAGTTTTTTCTATCAAGAAAATATCTTCTAATAACTTCAATAGTAAATTCAGTTTAAACTAAGCCATCTTTCTTTTTCTTACCTTCTTCAGTGTTTTATGCTAAGCAAAGTTTTTGTATGTCCCTGAGTTCTCTGGTAAACTGGAAATTCATTTTACATATTGCAAGAGAGTACTGTAAAATATTTCAACCTAGTAGTTTTTTTGTTTGTTTTGTTTTGTTTTCTTCCCTGTGCCAATACTGAATGCTTAAATGCCTCAGCTTTTAAAGGAAATTGAAACAGTTTGTTTCTGTGGCAGAGCTTTCTTTTCCTACTCTGGGATGTCCATCCAGTTTTTCTTTTCCAATGTGGTTTTACAAATTGTAGATTCAGATAGAGATGAAACTTTTTTTTTCTTCTTCCCAGGGTCTAAATGGACTTCCAGATTGAATCATTTCCTATGCTTAATACATTCATTATTTCCAGTGAATGTGAGAATTTGATAATATATGATGGCAGAAAAGGGAAAATCATTCTGTGAAGCTCCCTGTATCACAGGGAGAGACAAGATGATGCCATATGCACAGTACAATGTGCATCTGAATTAGGAAATCATAATTACAAGTAAAATATCTAACTTCAGCTTTCCTCATACGTCTTTGCTAACACACTTCATTATAGTACTTCTCGTTAGTTCATAATAAATCTTACACAAAAGTTGTTATTCTTTTTTAAAAACCTATGTTCTCTCTGGTGTCTGCGAGCTGGATGTTACAAACACTAACAGTGGGGAAATGGCACAGTTTTGTGACATACTTGGATTACGCCGAGGGAATTAAAAATAGCCTCTATCCTAAGTGGCTCCAGTGAATGAAAGTGTCCTGAGGTTTAATGCGATCCCTACTGTTTGCCTAAGCCAGAAAAATAAACACAGTATGAAAACGTAAGCCTTCATGATGCATTAAGAGCTGCCTTAGAGTAAACATATTCCTTCCTGTCTCTTTTCTTAGAAGAGCTTGCAGTCTTTACTGCCTTCTCCCTTTAAAGACATCTGCTTTGTTACACTGTCTTTTTGTCCATTTTACAGAACTGGAAAGGAGAAGATGCTATAAATTTTTAATTTCCTGGAAGCCCTCGACCTTTGGCAATTACTTGGATTTGGGCTGGTCTAGTAGTTAGGGCCCTGCATATTCCATGATGGTCCAACTATTTAAGGATTTACACAGAGCTGGAGCAACTTGACGTTTTTTTCCTCTGTTTACATCATTGCCCAAAATAACTTGGTTTATGGTTACCAGTAAAATATACTCAGTCTTACTGCTTGTATTGCATGGGAAAGATACTCCAAATAATAATAAATAATATATAAATAATAATAAGCAAATAATTGTTTTGAAAATTCCAAGTTCTGACCGTTCAGTCTGTAGTCCGAGTACACTGAGCACAACAGTACATCAGTGCCAAATAAAACACATTTTTACAAAAAATGCCTGCGTGCCAGCACAGAGGCCAATTTGCAAAAACCTGCTGCATGGGATCTACAAGTGGGTGCCTGTGAAAAGACCACTGAGTTCTTTAATAGTATTAAGAATAAATATAGTAATATTTGTTAATTATAGTTAATAACAGTTCATTAATTCATCCAACAGATACGTTACAGGGGCATCCATGATACAACAACAAAAGCTATGTGATATTCCCATAGAAGAATGGCACAAAGAACAGATGGCACAAAAGTAAAATAGTTGAAGTAGTACAGGAATAGATGTACATGGAGCACGTTTCAGGAGTTATTTCAGGTGGAAATGAAGAAAGCAAAGCTGTCCGTTAGTAGTAATATATTTGTGAACCTCAACGGGTACAAAAATCGTATTTTAAAGCTTCTGAACTTTGTCTCCATGTTTTAATGTGACTGAGTGCTTCATTTGGAGGTCTAGCCTTCTAATTTAGGAACCTTATGCAATTAATGAATCTTCAAGGATGATACAGAGCATTAAAAGTAAAGCTTACTCTCTTCTCTGAAGAGAAAGGAAACTATTTTCCAAATGCAGCAGCATCAGTGGGGAATATTTACACTTCAAATTATCTACCTTGTCTGCACAGAAAAATAGCAGTTGTTTGAATATACAGGCTAACACAGGTGCTTTGTATTCTATATATTTGTTACATTTAAATTTGTCTGTTCTACGTGAAACTAACAGTGTTATTTAGGACTACTCACATACTTAATGACTGCTTATGTGTTAGGTAGTGCCTTCTACATTATCCAAATATTTGCCCTGCATAAATAACACTTCCCTCCAAAATAGCTTTTATAATTATCAGTATTCATCAGTTAAGGAAGGGGGGGGTAAATCTCATTCTTTATAATGAGCTTCTTGAATAGTCCCACAATATGCAGTTATTAAAAAGTCCTGTTACCTTTGCCTTCAAATTTTAGTTTCATTGCACCATGCTTCGGGTATTGATTCAAAACAAGGGCACAGGATAAGGGAGCATTCTGTGCAGCCATCGATTCTTCAAAATGTAAGCATGTGCTAAAAAGCTGAGAGCTAGTTACCTTCAAATCTGGCTCCTTTTTGCAGAATAAAAGAAATGGTAATTTTTATCTTCCCTTCCACAGAAGCTAAGGTCTAAGTTAACTTGACATACAAAAATGGATGTAGCTGTATACATGCTAAACTGTTCATGTTACTTGAAGTTTTATGATTTTGTTTTGCATTCTTGCTGCTACAGCATCTTCTGTGAGACTAAGCTGGCCACTTGGAAACTTGAATTACTTTGTTTTGTTTTTCTCTTCTGTTGCCCCTCTTCACGTTGGTGGTTCCTTTTTTTTTTTTTTTTTTTTTTTTAAACTGAAACCTACAGGATAACTGTGGTATTTCCTGTGTTTTACAATTTGTTTTGTTCTCATTACCCCTTCTTGACTTTCAGGGTTCTGATCCTACAGCATTTTCTGTACTTACACAAGCTATTACTGGCCAAGTGGGTTTTGTGGATGCTGAATTCTGTACAACTTGTGGGGAAAAGGGAGCAGACAAAAGATGTTCAGTATGTAAAATGGTAAGAATCCATAAGTAGTTATAAGGTATCACACAAGTTAGTGCCGTTGAGGTGATGAGGATTTTGAATGTTTGACTATTTACCACGTAAGCTTATGAGGAATCAATCACATGTACGCCTGCACTGCAAATGTACAAGTCATCTACTTCTAGGAGAGATGGCTGCAATTCCAAGTAGGAGTTCTTGGATTTCCAAGTGTATATGTTTAAGGATTAAGAAAGAATAAAATTTCTGTTCAGAGTTAAGCAATACAAACTATTCTTCTAGAGTTTTATATAGGTTAGAATTGCTTTATGACCTTACAAATTGCTTAAAAATATACCTTTAAGTACTATACATAGAAAGATTTTACTTGAGGCACTAAAAAATGTAAGGTTTTTGTGTATTTTTATAATACAGGAAGATGAATTGATAGATCTGATAACTTTCAGGTGCTGTACTGTGACCAGAACTGCCAGAAAATACACTGGTTTACCCACAGAAAAGTCTGCAAGACCCTGAAGGAAATTCACGAGAAACAAGAACTAGAAGCTGCCAAAGAAAAAAGGAAACAAGAAAAAAAGCAAAAGAAAGGTTAGGATCTATGGTTTGCTTGCTGAAACTAATGCAACATGAACTGTACCATAAGGAACAACAGTAACAGGTCTTAAAAATCTGTAACAGCTGAAGTTAAAAGAAATGTCTTTGTTGTAATGTAACAACATAAACATGCATTTGTTGGAATTCAAGTCCTTCAGTTTACAAATGCTGTGTACTTTCTAATACCTGGGTTTTGGTGCTAGAGTTACACAGGTTTCTACAACTGAGGCATTCTGAATTACACTCCACTATTTCAAAATCCAAATTTTAAAATAATGAAGAAGTTTCATGACACTCTGCTTTTCGTTGGAGGTATTAGGACAAGCTCCTCAGAGACAGGATCTTGGTAGATGGCTCCTCTCCCTCCCGTTCTAAAAGGGGAGGCTAACTTTTTTTTATAACGTTAATACTGCAGTACCTACATTTTAATTTTAACTAATTTTAAACTAATTAATTAATTTTATCTAATTTAAGCTAATTTTTAGACACATGGTTAACACACTACAGACCTTACCAGATTATCTGTTTTTCACAAGACAGTGAACTCATCCTAGCTTCAAGTCCCCTTGTGATGGTGGTGTATCAAATGTCTTCATATCAACAGTAGTTTCAGTTCAGAAAGCTACTAATACCCCTTACAAAACCCCTTACAAATCCTATATAACAGCAAAAAAGATAAAAAGAAAAAAATCCACAGCTGTAACTACAAGTAAATACAAGAGTTTAGTAGTGTCTACTGCACAAGGGTGAGTGTTAAGAAAGCACAGGCTGAAGCATAGACTAAGGAAGTTGTTAGCTCCATAGCCCAATGGGACCATGGTATGTTTTGGCAGTGTTGTGGCTTGTGAGGACAGTGTTTTCAACTGGTTATCAGTCATAACAGAATAAGAAACCAAGGGAAATTACTTCTGAAGATGCCTTCTGAAGGGCCCCGAACTAGGCTTTCCCCTCTTTCTTTTCATAATTGTTAGCATGTGATCCCCCACTTAGCAGAATCAGGGCATCAAGTTATTTAAGTGTTTTTTCTCTGAAAAAAAATGCTTAAAAATTAAAGTTTTACTAGCTGACTCCTTTCCATGCAGTCAGGTTATAAAATTTGGGATGATTCATTTCAGCTGGAGTTCATTGTGGTCAACTGTTCATTAGCAGGAATTTCTTCAGTCTGTTACGTGCAAAAAAAGCTTCCTACACAATCACATAAATACCTTTTTTTTTTTTTTTACAGAACACCTGTATTCTATGTTTAATCATCCTGCAGCCATTCTTTGAAAAGCAAACTGTAGCGTCAGTAAAGCATGTTTAAATTAAAAGTTAAAAATAACACCAGTCTTCCTCTGCTCCTCTATGTATGAAAAGGAACTGGGGCAATTGTAGATTAATGTAGAGAAATTAATGAGAGCTTTGTGTAGAGTTAGTTTCAGAATAATCTTATAGTGACTTAGGCAGAACTCTCATGTCTTACATCTTTTTTGATGAATCTTGGTTAAATTAATCACTTCTTTAATGCAAAGGTTCCTAGCATTTATTCGTCTGGAATAAAAATGGTTTGCTAGCAGATGAGTTCTGTGTCTACTGATGATGGCTTTTCTCTTTTGTCTAGATGAAGTGCAACTAGGAGAGTCTAGTACCACAGATGAAGAACAGTCAGCTCCTGGTCCAGATGCTACCAAAGAAGTGGATCCAAATCACGCTACTGACCGAACAGAAGAAGCCGAACTTGCCAAAGAGTCCGAGGCACTAGCCCTGAATCCTGACAGTCCGCTGGAAAGTGAGACTAGCTTAGCTGTTGTTGATGTTCAAAAAATGCAAGATTCTGAGGAATAAGAGGAGAGTAGGAAGGGAAGGAAGGGACTAAGCATTCTGGCGAAGTCCCTGTACCCCAAGGGTCAGATTTTTTTTTTTTGCTGACCATGTCTGAGTTCTTACAGAATGGCCTATGCAAGACTCCCCATGAACGCATATCTCTGTTCACGCTGAGATGGAATACTGGCTAGTTTGTCTTTAGGATCTGTTGTAGAATGAAAATAATAATAACAAAAAATTATGATTAAAAACTAGTGGCATAGATCCATCTGTATGTGTACCAACAGTAACCATAGTAAAATCTATGAGTATCTGTGGTCAATCAGCCACTTAGTTTAAATAAAAAAACATGTTTTGGATTATTCTTGTTTTCAGAACATGAAATCTACTTTATTGGTAATTCAAATATTTTTTTTCTGCAAGAACACAGAACTGCAGTTAAAACATTGGGAAGCCAACTTTAAATTGCTTTTTTACACCGCTTTAGGAAGCTTTATTTGAAAGAATTCAGTATCAGTTAAGTTTCTAAAGATACTCATCTGAATTCTCAACTTTTCATGACATTATTGTAAATATTTTTGACTAGTGAGTGCACAACAATAGTGTCTATTTTGTGGCAACTTTATTAAATGATAACTGCTGTTTCAGATATCTCAAACTTACTGTGAAATGTGTGTTTCAAGAGAATTGACTTCATTATTTATTTGCTCAAATATAGTCCAAGTTTATCAAAGCCTAATGAAGGGAAGACCAGAAGGATTTTAAATATTTTGACTCTCACAAATAATAGTTCCTAAATCCCAGCTTTCAGGTGAAGATGCCTTAGAGCACACCGGGATGTTCATGAATTATTTTATAAACATAAAAGATGTTTAATATTGCACATGCTAAACCTGGTCAGAATGAATTAAATGGGAAAGTTCATGTATTCATTGATACAATTGTGATTTCACTTAGGCTTTCAACTAAATGGCATATCTTGAAAATAGCATCCCTTAACTTTGCTGTTTTCACTCAGATTAGCTGCTGTTTCCTATGAAATTAAAGGGAATAGCACAACCTAAAACACTACTTGCTGCATAAGAAGGATGGTAGAGTTTGATATCCTACAATTGTTGGATGAATAACTGATGTTTTGAACATGGCAATATCCTTCAACGTAGAAGAATAAGGACCACCCTCCGTACAGAGGAAAAATGCTATTAATTTTTTACTATTTAATATATTGAAAGTTTTTGTTTATTATTCTTCAACTTGTAAGAGTGAGGATACATAAATGCAGGGACTGTATCTTTTGTATGATCCAAGAGTGTTTTAATTTCACTGATTAAATGAATAAAATGTGAAGAATAAAGGGAAGGTTTTCAAAAGCTGGGAGCCGAGTGGCAATTCTGTCTTCTGCATCTGTGAGGGCTGCCGGGGCATACTGTGACATACTGTGATGTTCTCATTGGAGATGTGTGGGCTTCCTGTAGCTCAGGTGTGCAAGTTTAATTTTAGGACAGCTGGGGCCAAGAGTCTGAAACTTAGACAGGGAGTCACAATAACTGTCACCACATGCAGAAGTGCTCCTCATTCCCAATTCTATACTCAGCTGTTGGGGCTCACAGGGATATATTTCTCTTTAACACTTGTAATGCCATTCATTCAGAGCAAATGATTCAGGATCTTAGAAGTGTCATAAAATCCACAGCACAAATCCTGCTTTTGTTCCGCCAGCCAACGCCTTTCTTGATAAAGAAAAGTCCGAGCAACAGAGAAAGCCTGGAAATTGGAAATAAATGTAAAGTACAGGCTACCTGGCGGAGATTATGTAGATGCGTTTTTCTCATTCTAACTTCAGAAGGCTTCAGAATTGTTATGAGCAGAGGATGCCACGCTTCCTTCTCTTTGCAGTGAATCTCAGAACAAATGCAATACAAATTAAGGCCCTGGTGTCCTCAGAAGAGAGCCACTTCAGCCTTTCTCAGCTTGAGCTGGTGACAGCTTTTCTGTTGGGAAATGATGATAAGTTCTGCATACACTTGGGATAATGAGAAGCCCTGTTACAATCATGAATTGGAGGAAACATCTCGCGTGACGTTACTGATACAGAGCTTAATGTAGAATGAAAATTCACATACAATTTACTGATTCGTTAAGCAAGGTTTTAAGTGACAAGACAGCTGTGGAGTGCAAAGCCAACAGATAGCTCTTGCATCTTCAGGGGTATATGAGTCACATTACTTTTTTTCCCCTCCACTGACTTTGCTTTCTAGGAAACATGACGTCCTCCCTTCTGCTTTTCCAGCTGTGTGCTAGATATAAGGACATAGCAGCTGTGCATGTCTACAGCCTGCTGAACCACAGTACTTGCTTCCTAATTCACTTCAAGGCTATTTTTTTTTTTAATATTTACTCTTGCCATTGCCTTCTGGGAAATCTGATTGAATTAGGAACATTAAAACAAGCTTCTGAAACTAAGTATATCTTCTAGTGAACTAAAATTGCACGTTCCAATCACTTTAGATTACTGATGCAGTTAGATATTCAAGGATTTTCTTCATCTAACGAAGGGAAATTTTCAGCAAAATTTGAAATTACCTTTTTAATTTGAGTACTTCGTACATAAGTAGCGAACGTGCCTTTTCCCTAATGGCTGTAAAACACAGACCTTTCGATAAAGCTCAATGGAGGAGTATAATGGAAAGCACTGCCTAGTGAGTAAGGTGGATTTGATAGTCGGTGATTCTACTGACTTGTGGTTTGTTTGACAGCATCCAACACTTACAAACTACAAATGTGAACAGGCAGCAAATACTACAATGAAGGGCTTCTGGATGCCACAACACGCTGTTGAATTTTGTTTGTTTGTTTACTCTGTGTATTCCTGGGACATTTGTGTGCAACAGTGAGAGGGCCAAAACTCTAGAGGTTTTGTAGGACTTCTCACTATCAAAGACCATATAAGTATAAAGTAACTCAGTCATCTTCTCTGAGCCCATCTGTGTGCTCAAGAAGATTACAAGAAGTACAGTTAAAATCCTTTAAGATTAACACATGTGAAATGTTTTTCTGTTGTTGTTGTTGTTTTCAAACTATATTCTTTGGGGAAAGCTTCAAGTTAGTTGTTAAAAAAAAAGATTCTATAATAAACTTCTTCATGTTTTGCATTCTAGCATTTTCTAAGCAGAAAACTTTGAAATGTCTTTATTTCTCTTTGATTTTTCTTTAAGCAAAAGAAGACAGGGACAAAAGAAATATTGCAGGCCAGAAATATTGTGCCTCTGATTTGATCCAAAAATTTGAAATCAATGAAATTTACCCTGAAGTGACATTGCTTACTACCTGAACTCCCATTTCCATGTGGGGTGCAGTCTGCTTTCAGAGAAAATGTTAAATTCAGCCTTTTCCATGTCTATTATGACATGTGAAATCTGATGTGAATCTACAGATTTTGGGATTGTGAAATTGCTGCTATGAAATTATTACATTGCAGTCTACCTCCATGAGCACAGCCAGCTGTAAGAGTTCAAAAGACCCAGAAAATCTAGGGATTGTTTGATCTAGCTTCTCTGTAAACTTATTCTATTTGAGAAATTAAATGTTCTTGAAACCTACCAAGGTGTTGATATACCTTTTAAAACCACAGAGATGAGGATGATTTAAGGGCATTTACAAAATGCATACAGCTTTAAGCAAGAAAAATAAGGAAGCTGAAATCAAAAAGGAAGGAATCTAACATCAAAAAGGTGAAATGAATTACAAGGTTTAACAAAAGACGAAGTCCTGTATCTGGGATGGAATAATATCAAGCAGCAGTACAGGCTGGGATTTGTCTGGGTCTGTTGAAAAGCACCTGGAAGTCCTGGCGGGCAGCAAGCTGCCCCTGAGCCAGCAGTATGCCCTGGCAGCACTGAAGGTAAAGACAAAAGTATAGTCAGCAGATCGAGGGTGTAATTATTCCACCTGACTTGGCACTTGTTAGGCCACACCTGGAATACTGTGTCCAGTTTTGGTCAACCTGGTTCAAGAGAGACATTAAAAAACAAGAGAGGTTCCAGCGAGTGTGCCACCGTGGTGATCTGAGAGCTGGAGGAGCTTGTTCAACTCCGGAGAAAGGACGACTTGGAGAGAGATAATCACAGTCTTACAACACCTAGAGGTAGTTACAGAGATGATGAACTGTTTTGATGGGGATGCACGACGACAGGACAAGAGCCAACAGGCCCACGTTGTTGCAGGCAGAATTCCATCTGGATATGAGAAAGTTGCTTGGGAGTGCAATTAAACACTGCCGGAGGTTGCCAAGAAGTGGTGGTCTCTCCCTCCCTGGAAATATTCGACTTGCCTTGACAGGGTGCTGGATAACCTAATGTCAGGCCCTGCTTTCAACAGGGGTTGGACCCACAGATCCCTGCCAACCTAGACTGCTCTGTGACTCAGTGCTAGCTGAGGACAAAAAGAAGCAACTCAGAAGACAAGCCCCGGGCTGAAGAAGGGCTTTGATATGTCAGATAGCATTGACTGAAACTAAGCCTTTGGCAGAACGGAGAGGGAAAGATGTGAGGAAATGTATTACTTTACATCTACATACACATCGCCTGCTAGCTCCCTTTGTGGTAACTGCCTTGAGAAGCCAAAAGCATCAGGTGTATTGCTACAGCACTGTCAGCAGGCTGGGACCAGTGCTTCATATGATATGCCCCGTCTCCACAAGGACCGGTAAACAGAGGCCCGCATCCTGGGGGAATATGAGCAGACAGAGAGAAGAGCCAGATTTCAGCACTTAAGAGCTCCTGGCTCCACAGCAGTGAGACCCAACACAGCATCCTCATACAGCTAAGAACTTTCAGTGAATTCATGCAGCACACAAATCAGCAAATTAGAATTTTAACTCCTCTAAGAAATTAGAAAAGCTTAATGAGGTTTATCTGATATCTTTATTTTGACAGAGGAACCCAAATTACTAGTAGTGAACATAGTAAGTCTAATTATACAGTAGAAACTGCAAAGAATAAAATAATTCATCCTTAATTTCTTAAAAAATTAACCTCCATTTTGGCTTTAATAATTTGTGATAACTGAAGTGTGGTAAGAATTGCATTTCAAACATCTTTTCTTGTAACATTGCTACTATTTATCATTTGATTTCTTAATTTCTTGAGTCTCCACATAATATATTTGATGATAAAAGGAATGTTACACGAATACTTTTTGTTGCTGGAAGTTCATTTGATTGGATGTGGGGTTTAGTGTACTTGTGTTACAGAGATATTCACTTACGTAAGAAGTTTATATCCACTCTAGACAGAGGAGTAATATTTTTCTTAAGGAAGAAAGCAGTCATCTAAATTGGATTGTCAGCTTCTCAGGGGAATATTCTGCTTTGTTTTCAAGACGTCTTTCTCGACAGGTGGGTACTTTGTTCCAGTCAAGAGAGGAAAATTCCATTACAGATCTTGTCATTGCCCGTAGTAAAACAGCATCTTCAGGGTTCTCAAATGGAACGCTGCAAAAAGAACAAAGTCAATGTAAATTATCTGAATGTTTCCAAACTCATTTGGAGCTAACTTACTAAGCACACTTTGTGTAGAAAATGAAGTTAGAAATCATGATGATAATAGCAGCGAGGACTTGAAAATTTTTAATTTTGGAACGTTTCCTTCTGTTACCAAATTTAAAAAAGCAAAACAAAACTAGAAAAGTTCAGAATCACAGGACTCTAAGGGAAAAAATCCTGCGATAAATTATTTAAAATGCAGTTAAAGCAGACTTGAACTTGCTATTTTGTTTTCACTGCTTCTTTTTCATGAAAAGTATAATTGTTGTACATTTGCATGTTTGGATTCTTTAAAGTGGAAGTCATAAAACTAACTTTGTGTACTTTATGATTTCATAATGATATGATATCCATTAATGTAAATGCAACATTTATTTCAGCATGGGTCTTTTAAATAGTCACCATGCAAATGAATCCAGAACACTGAGTGCAGAACACCGTGAACCTGTGTTGTTCAGGTATCCTGCCACAGCTGCAGTTTGGGAGAGAGAAGTAGCAGACTTGCAACATCAGTTCAGAATTGACAAGGACTTTGTGTTAGACCAAAAACTTTAGACTTGGATACAGTATTAAAAACTGAATTTGTAAGAACTTATTTCACAAATGTGTAGCTGTAGTAACACATACCTAACAGAAATCAAGTGACTATTCCCACTGAGTATAGCACTTTGTCAAATGCTCGGGTACCTCGTAAAGCCTAAGCATCTACGTAAGTAAGATGGAGAGGAAACTGTACGCTGTATCCATGAGGACAACTAACTCCACTGAAAGCAGGAAACAATTTCTGAACATAAATTAGGCTGATTGTAAAGAGCTGTACTCAAAGTAAATGGGTATATAAAATCAAATTGTTAAATGAACTCATCATACTGTCTAAAGAAGGGAAATCATGTCCAAAGAAGGGCAACAAAGCTGTTGAAGGGTCTAGAAGCTATAAGGCTTATGAAGAGCGGCTGAGGGAACTGGGGTTGTTTAGCCTGGAGAAAAGGAGGCTCAGGGGAAACTTTATCACGCTCTACAATTACCTTAAAGGAGGCTATAGCGAGGTGAGGATTGGGCTCTTCTCCCATGCACCAACTGTTAAGACGAGGGGAAATGGCCTTAAGATGCACCAGGGGACGTTTAGGTTGGCTATTAAGAGAAATTTCTTCACTGAAAGGGAAGGCTGCCCACGGAAGTAGTTGAGTCACCATCCCTGGAGGTCTTCAAAAAACGTGTAGATGTGGTGGACTTGGCAGTTCTAGGTTAAAGGTTGGACTAGACAATCTTAGAGGTCTTTTCCAACCTAAACGATTCTCTGAATGCATAAATCTATAAATTCTATGTGTAGGCTTTTTTATTTCCTTTAATACTTCTTACAAATATTTTGATGTGTGAAACCAGAAAGTATAAACAAACCTGATATCTTAAGATTGTAAATATGCTGTATAAAGATAGCATTTAAAATGTCATCGCATTAAAATGCGGCCATTATACTGCCTCAGTCTAGGCACAGAGATAACAGAAGTGAATTTTACATTTATTTCCATTATGTTGAAATATAATATCAACTATAGACTGAAAAGAAAAAAAATCCTTCTACAGGTAAGTAATATTTTCCAGACAGTGTGTATTACTGAACAGCCAGCCAGGAGAAAGCTGTTAATGTCACAATACAGAACAGCTGTTCTGATGCAGTAATGCTTCAAGCACGCTCTTTCTAGCAATCAGTATGTGATCTTATAAAATAAATAGCATTTTTATATACCTGGAATACCTTTCAATATTAAATTTAAAACAGCAGTGAGTAGGTTTCCTTATCAGAATAATGCAGAGTTACAACTACGTTAAACACAAAAGATCAGAAAATTTTTCAAAAGATTATTTTTACTGTTTTTTTCCTCTTGTTAGGGTTTATTTTATGTACAGGAAGATGAAATTAATTAAATGTTTCTGAAATACAAAAGAAAAAGAAACAAAAAAGTACAGAAAAAAATACGTACTTATTCGTGTGATTTCCAAATTCACGATCTGTAAGAAAAAGTTCAAATTAAGACATTAATGTCTATACAGCATTTTGATTACCTGAGGATTACCATCCTGATCCTAAAATCCTTTTTAGTTCAAATGAGCTAAAGTTCAAATGAACTAAAAACCAGCAAAAGACTTGAAATGTGTAATACCATTTTTTATTCAATTACTGTGGAAACAAATACCTAGTTCTTTTTAAGCTTATGTAGTTGTCATATTTTATTTTCCCTAGATAAACATTTCCATGCATTTATTTCTTCTTTCACAGAAGGCAGACAGTATTGTGTGGCAATCCAAGGTTTGTTCTGAATGGTCCCATGACAGAAGTCACAAGGTTATGGATGGTACTCACCTGCTTTCTTGTGCCAGGACCTTACACAGTCTTACAGCTGTGAATGTTTTCAGGACTCTTTAAAAATTACTTTATATGCTATTACCAGACATCATTAAAATAGTCTTAGCTTGGAAAGCATAAAAAGGATTCTGCTTACAAAACTAGGCAAGATATGCAAAATTTACATCACTAGGAGAAAGCATGTTCTTCAAGAGATTATTTTATAAAAGCACTAGAGGGCATCAAAACTCTATGATGCTGATCACCAAGACAGCACAGTAGTATACTGAAATGTTTTAACTAAACAAAAGTAAAAAACAAAAACAAACAAAAACAAAAACAACAACAAAACAGAAAGATACATATTGAAAAAACAATGCTGTTTGTTCAGCTATCTTAAAAACAATTCTGTAACTACAGGGAGTGGCAAAAACGTATTTGTCATGATAGAAACAGGCAAAGGAATCATTAGTTGGCTGTTGCCACCAGTGCTCCTGACTTGAAGCAGTTTGGCTGAGATCCTGATGCATTTATATTTTACTACTAAAGACAACAACTTTTTATCAGATGAATGTAAAGAACTTTAAAGTTGTAAAGAATGAAAATAACTTGTTTTCTTCTAATTCAAATCACTCAAAGGTATATGCTCTCGTTTGTATTATTATAAATACCTGGGGCCATCATCCATCTTCTGGCTGGTTGAGCGCCTCTGCTGCATCCCATGGCAGTCCCTAGTGGTGTGTTTACTCTCTTTCCAAAAGCTATTGACTCCATAACACAAGACCGCTCATGGCTATACAGATGAAATGCTGACTCCCTTTCTCTTTGTGTAACTGCTGTTAAAAGTGGTATTAAAAAAATATTATTTCTATCAACTTAAAAGTCTGGTATCAACTATCTGCATGCAGAAGGCGATTCCCGTTATTTTGTACAGAGTTTTACAACAATTGTGCTGTAACTGCATAATTTCACCATGATTCAGAATGGCACCACGGAGTGATACTTCCTATGGCTTTGCAGTGAAGCCCTGTCAAATAAAATCACGTATTTTTTTTGGATGCAGTAGGATCAGGAGTTTTAAACAGAGAAACTAGAAGGCAAGTCTCTCATTACCATTTAAATGAGACCTACTGCAGAAGTCAGTAAGGACTTGGAAGTTTCTGTATGAATAGTGAAAACAAATCCTGCTTCAAGATCAGTTCGATTCTCATTGCTCAATTACAGAGATAACTGTAGGACTGCAATCATAAGAAAAGCTTCACGTTTTCCTGTTTTGCACTTTACTTAAGAAGTAACTTTACATTTTAAAGAAAGAGTTTGAGACTCTAAGTCAAATAGGGGATTTTAACTTTCATGATTTGAACCGCATACTAATCCAGCACTTCAGATAGGAAATAGAAGTGAGCTGAAGGTTTAGAACATAACTCTGGCAGAAGCATTTTGAATTCAGGGGAGTTTTTAAGTCATGGTGTCTGGGGGACTAATTAGAAAGGAACTGCAGTAGCCATGCTTGGAGGTAACAGAAGTGTGAGTACATGTCCTGAGTAAAGCAGACAGCCAGGACAGCGCTGTGGGAATGTTCCACAGCCAGAACATTTTCCATTTAACACAAAAAAGGGAACATTTCATTTAACAGTACAGTCTCTGTAACGTTAAAGAAATAGTTCACTAAATAGAAAGTCCAGGGTACAGCTTGATACAAATCAATGCCTCAAGTCCTGATCCAAGACTAACTGCAGTATGGGTGTATTGAAGAGAGAAGTCCACAAAGTTTTATGGAAATGTTTCTAGAACTGTAAATGCCACATGTATTTTCCAGCAGGTTTCGCTTTAGTCACCCCTCCCTAGCCAAAAATGATCATTAGTAAAATAGTCTGATGGAAGTGCTAAGCACAGGTGTAACACCAGACCAAATATTGAAGAGTCTGGAGGTAACACTTGCCAGTATACAAAATGAATGTAGGCAAATGGCTGCATGGTCAAATCCAGCAGCCCACTAACCCCTAACAGTGTCCCATCAGCCAGCTTTCCTTTATGACGGAGCTATGCAACCTGCCAGCCCATGCAGACATCTTGTGGTTGCCATCTCAAGTCCTGCATCCTGTTTCTCCTAGAGACTGGGAGCAGGTTTTCAAGATGATGTTGTTGTTTCTCCTCATTGTTTTTTATGAGGAAGAAGCAGGGTACAAAGCAACACCTCTCACAGTGCTTCCCAGTGAATCACACGGCTCTCCCAACACCAAAGACAAAATCACAAAGCTAAGTTCCTGGCTCCACTGTCATGTTTATTGATTTATCATCTGGCTATTCTCAAGATCATTATTTTTTCAGTAGCATTTACAGCTGTGAAAGATCTCCTGATTCATGAAGATTTATATCTGACAGCTTGATCAGCATGGATCTTATCAGGAAATGTGCACAGATGCATTTAAACTGTACAGAAACACTTAGACACCTAAGAACATTATCCCCATCTAAGTACACAGTATCATTTGTAAATATATTAGTCTGAATGCACATAGAATTCATATAGAATTATAAAATATCCGGAGGGGGAGGGGACCCACAAGGATCACTGAGTCCAACTCCTGGTAGGTAGGTGTATGTAGGTATACTCCTGTACACGTACATACACATACAAAATGTAGGTAGGTGATTCTTAACACTGGGTTTTATCTCTTACCCCAAAATGTACAAACCAACTACAGGATGAACATACACAGTTCAAATAGAAAAAAGACAGGAATTAAAAATGTTTGACGAAGTAAACTGTTTATGCCATACAACTATTTATGCCAAACGTCTATTTGCATGACAAACCTTGCACAAAATAGGTACCAGTTCATTAGAGCTTTTGCTGTATCAACAAGTGCATGTAAAAAACTTGATGAGATTAATTCACCTATTTTTCCAAATGGATTAAAATCAAAAGCAACCATCTCTGTGAAAAGAGAAAAGCAATTCTTACATTTCCTGTCAAGGAGCTGTACCGAAGGAAGGAAGTGTATCACGTAAAGCCGGTAGTCTGGATCATGTGCCAGAGGGTTATAGAATAAGTCTGCAAAATATATACAAAATAAACAACACCAATACCACCAACAAAAGAACAAAAGAAAAACAACAAACTTAGCAAGACAGGAAAATTAAAGAACAATAGTAGCCAAAGAATTTGCACAAAATTCAAATTATTTTTATGCTAGGTAAATAAAGCAGTTTCTTTACACAGACAAAACTACCCAGCTGAGCACAGACTGCAAGAACTGGCTTATTGCACAGGATGCAAAATACCACAGGCAAGAACTGAGTAAAGGTGCCATCACGCACTATGAGCCTTTGAAGCTTTTTTTGTGTTTTTACGACATACAGACAAAACCACTAAGTGCTTGCCTTTGATTTTATTGTGTATTGTTAGGTGATGCCTATTTAAAATTGTAGTAGTCTTTTAGGTGTGATGGCTTAAAGATAAGACCAAATTTGTAGGGGGGAGAGAGTTAATTGCAAAAAGATGAGCTTTAGGACTCCAAAGGCTTTATCAGAGCTGATATAAAGTTTTTATCCCACAGATGCAATATAAAATGTAAATACTCCGTTTTCTGATGTTCCAATGGAAGATGAGTTTTTGAAAACTCAGAAACCTAAAGACTAAAATGTTTAAAAGGGCCTAAGCTCCTGGAACCTGGATGCCACTAACTTTCATTAAGAGGTAAGGCAGTAAGCTTCAAAAGCCCATTGGCAACCTGACTAAGATTCCAACACAGAGGCAGGTATCAGTCCCGTGCTGCTGCTTTTTACAGATGTGGAAAATTTGCCTAGCTTACATGCCAGATTTGGTTTGGTTCATGCAAATGATATCTGAGGTTGATTAAAACAGAAATTGGCTCATTCCCAAATCAGAAAAGAGAAAAAAAAGTTTTTGTTTTTTTTTTCAAAATTAAAAACATAATAATGCTGTCTTCTCCTTACACAAATACTGTTCATCTTTGACAGTAAAGTAAAAATAATCCGAAGGTTGCTACCTTAAGATCAGAGCAGGCAAAAAAAATCTTTTAAAGTTAATAACTTTGACAACTTCTACACTACTCTGTTTGAGGAGAGGCTGTGGCTAATATTCACTCTAGGGCAAAAAATCCTCTTGTTTATTTAATTTCTGCATGTACAGAAAGGTGGCATTACAAATTACATTACAAATAAGGGCTCTGATATTTCAGGGATACTAAAAGAATAAAGAAACCTGGAAATATTCTACAAAGATTTGTGAACCAGTTGTCATTTTTTATTCTTCAGGCTGGTTCGATTGCCAAAGAAGGCTCACTGTTTGATGATACTGCCCGACTGTTTTGAGGGCTCAGTAAGTCTGGAAAGGGCAAATGACATCTTTTATGTCTGTTCATGTGTAGAGAGAAGAACTGAAAATTTTTAGTTCTTTAATGACTTTTCAACAAAATCACTGTATTCAGAAGTAGTAAGAGAGCCACAAGGTGGCAGCAATAGAAAGTTCCATTTTTATTGAACACAGTAGTGTACAGCCATTTTTTCCAGGTGGTGTTAATCTGAAATAATATTATGTATATGTCTGATAAGCCTGTTTTTGAGTCAAGACAATATGTGATAGTATTACAGACAGAAAAATGGTTCAGAAATTTCTCTAAAAGCTGGTAAGTTTGTTTGTTTTTTTTCAAGCAGTACTGGAATGCAATGGCAATTCAAGAGAGATTTTTCCAAGACAAAAAGAGGGGTTGATACTAAGTCCTTCTGAATCTGGATGCTACTTGGAGCACATCCCTCCTCCCCAGTACTGACTGGTGGGGGTTTTTTTAGAGTATACAAATTTTTCTGCTGCTTGTTCTTAAAATAAATCCAGCCATTGTATGGATCAAGATGGTCTTATTTTACAAAACATCTGGGATCAATTTTGGGCTCTGCTATCTACTTGCTAGTCAAAGTCATGTAATTTTCATTCTACAAATTAGGGATAATACTTTCTTCCTCCACAGTTTTGTCTGTTTTCTCAATTGGGACTGTAGGAAAACAGTGTGCCTATCCCACATGGGACAGAAAGGAACTATTGTGGTAGAAACACAGTGAAGAACAAAACAAATTTTCTGAGGACTGGCAGCAAGATGTTATCAGTTGTGGATAATAAATCAGCTGAGGCAATTTACAGAGTACATAACAAAAATCTTGGACTCCAAAGGAGAGATGAGAGCACAAGGTGAGCCCATAAAGAATCCCTCTGTATCTCCCAAAAGGCTGCAGTTTTGAAAAACCCATCCAGTAAATCTTTAGAAGCTGACTGTCTTCCCTAACTGTGTGATGAAGAATGCTGTTACGCTTCAATTCCATTGCAGTGCAGTGGCTAAAAATCGTGAGAGCCTTAAGAAAGAGAAATGCAAAACTTTGGTAGCTAAATGTTGCTTCTGAAGTGAGCAATAATAGCGTATTAGACTGCCCCATTTTAATAATTCTAATGTCCAACAGTGCTACACAATAATAAAGTATTATTTTTCCAGAAGTTCTATTGAAGGTTTGCAAGTTGTTTTATTTATTTTTTTAATCAATTTGTCCAGCTAATAAATAAGTAAATCAATAAATCTAAAAGATCTACCTCACAACAGTGAGAACCTTCCAATTTCCAAAACAGTTTTTATTGTATAAAGATAAATTATGGGCACAAGCCTTTTGAAAGATACACAGCCCAAATGCGGCACCCATTTCACATTTCTGAACACTGCAGGCAGGCAGATAAATGCTACAGTAATAGGAGATGTAGGATATCACTTTTAAAATGTATTTTGTTCATTTATTGCTGTCATTTACTTCAAATATAATGTATTTTATTAAACTAATAGAGTACTGTTAATCCGAGAACTCAGTACTATCTAATTTCTTTGAAGCAAAGGCACTGACAAATTTTTGAAAGCTTACCAAGGAATGACTGTAAAGCAGATTATTAAGTTTCTTCCAATGATTTGCATTTATTCTCATATCTTTGAACTGAAGAATTTTTAATCAGGGCAGACCAGCTTACTCTATGTAATCTGTTTGATAGTACTTTTAAATAATTGCTTTTCTGTAGCAGTGACCAGTCCAATATCCATCCGCTTTTCATGGTGTCTTTGTGACTGCCACTCACAATAACTCAGCAGCACTTCAACTATTTCTCTTTATTTCCCATAGACAACTGCAAAAAGCACAACAAACTTGCTGTGCTTTTTGAAGCACCATATTAATTGGCAGGACTATAACATTAAATTCAACTGACAGCACCATTCATACATAGGATGTCTGTCCAGACTTTGCCTAATCACTTCAAACAACTGCATTCTTACATGGACTACTTTTCAGTCTTGCCCATAACAAAAAAAAATATAATGATTTTGCTGGCATGTTGTCTTCCTAAACACTTGATTTGTTTGTGAATTTTAGCCCAACAGCAAGTCCAATTAAAAGTATACTTTTCAAGCCATTTTTTCCTTTCCTGCAGTCAGAAATTCCATTTTTGAATGCATAAAGAGGTATAGTTTGATGATGCTCACCTCCATTAACTGTGATAGTTAAGACATGAAACTAATTTCCTGTTTCCTCAAAGTACTGAGAGTTTGGCATGTCCAATGACAACACTCGTTTAGGAACCATGCAAAAAAAACCCTGTTTACATTCACATTTTCAACAGGTTAATAGCATATAATCCTACTTCCCTGAAGGCTACTCCTTACACTGTAACTCAGGAGTGACAGCACTGTCTTGTATAATTTAATTTCAAATTTCAGATCCTATGCAACTTTCATTTCCAATCAGTATACCAAAAATTATACCACTTAGATACTATTATACTTAATATCTAAAGACTAATATCTTAATCTTAGACTCTAGAAATCCATAGATTCTGTGAAAAATAGGCAAAAAAAAAGTTATTCAAGCAATGTAATTAACGAGACAGGAATTTGGGTTCTATAACCTTCCTCACACTCTCAACAGCAGTAACATCAGTTTCTCATCTCCCTTCACCTCTATGAGTAGTGTACTCCCATGTTCCCTTACAAACAGGTAGTAGCAAACTGCTTTGACTGCCTCCACACTACTCATCCCGGAGCCTGGCTAGCCAGCAGCCAAAAGCAGTTAACTTTTGAACTCACTGACCAGTTTTTTCCTTAGTAGCAGTACTCTCTGTGGAATTGTCATGCCTTACAGATCACTTTCTTCAGTCACATTTGGTTGAAATTGATAATTAGCTTCAAAAGCTATTGGCAAATGATGCGGAAACAGACAAGAAACATCCTGGGAAGATACACTAAAAAAACACTGCTCGTGTCCTGCAAAATAGAAATAAGGTATTACTTAGGGTCTGCAAGCTTATTATTCCTTTTAATTCCTTCACTGTTTTGCCAAGTTGTTTTAACTGGTTGTTGTGAAGCAACAGAATCTGTAGTGCACACAAGTGTTTCAGAGCACCTGAAATGAAATGAAATGAAATGAAAAATAAATAAATGATTATTTTCAACATATCTCATTGTATTTATTAAATCATTATTTTATGTTGCACACTAAATTTGACATTCTAGTTGTCCACCTAGGTCTGTATATTTATAACACCTTGCATGAGAATAGTAAAAAAAAAAAACAAACACTATCAGAGTTCTCAATATCTCTTTTGTCTTTCTAGTCACATCATTTAAACATATGCCTCACTGTTTTTTTGACTCCAGTTCTTTTCATTTGTCTCCATCACTCTTGCCTCAACAAATCAACATCAACTACCTTCTTCCTCCCTTCCTGTATCCCTTCCTTCCTCCTGTGTCCCAGTGATCTTTGATTAATTCATCTTCACTTCCTTTTATCCTTAGTTAATACTACCTTTGCCTTACAAGCAATGCATAGTATATGCCTTAGAAAATAGTTCAATTTCAAGTTATTATAAATGTGTTAAATAAGTTATTCCAAACACTGTCGTGGCTGACCCAGACTATGTATTCACATTGTCACACCACAGCTTTAGATATCTCATTTTCCAATTTCTACACAGTTTTTCTCATCCACATTTCTTTGCCGACACCTGCCCTTCTGATAACATATATGTTGGTATCTACTTTAATGTCTCTTGTGTCTGAAAGTTTCTTTCAAACATTCACTTTTCTCAAAATCTCACAAGAACTAATCAACATCATTTATCATCTGAACAGTTTATAGGGACTGAGAAGAGTAAAATATTAGCATTTAAAACATCTAAAATACACAGATTTATTAATGTGTTTTGGGCTTTTCATTCAGAAATTCACTGGTCTGAAATAGATACTTTAATCTACAAGAGCAAGCAAAATTTAAATAGATGTATAAGATAAAGATTGACTACTGCAATAAAATGATTTTGTAGTAACTTTGCAAAACGCTTCTGATCATAAATATAACTGCATCACAAAGAAACTGCAAAACCTTAACAATTACATTAGAAGTGGGACAACTTATTAATTTATTGCTCTTTAATTTTCATGCTAAGTCCATTAGCACTGCAATCAGTTTTCCATCACGTAAACATAATGGCTCCCAGAAGGTTCTATCAGCTTATGCAGTGCCTGGTCAGCAAGAGGACTACAAATCACCAGATGTAAAAAGAACTTTGCATATCCATCTTGAATATAAAATATGGTCATGCTAGATAAAAAATATTTTACAGTTGCCTGACATTAAAGTGAATGATATTTTATTCCCTTAGACCGGCATAAACTTGATATTGGCTATCAGTTTACTGCCACTCAAGTACATTGGAAGAAAATAATTAACGTTTACTCATACATGGGAGCTTTCAACCATTAAGTTACTGGCTGTAGTCCACTGTTACAAATTTGAATGCCAATACATAGAACCAAAAGTATAGGTTTCTGTCCAATAATCTTACAAGGGAAGATTTGTACCTGATATATCTGTGATCTCATTGTTGTTGAGATATAGTTCAGTCAAGCAGTAGTTTTTCTTCAAGAAAGTTAAATCTTGGATCTGAAATTAGAGTTAGGAAAACTGCTATACATCATTCTGATATTAACTTTGGAGAAGTATAAACATGGCCTATTTTAAAACCGGTTTACTATAAGAAATTTTTAATAATCAGTCTTGACTTGACTGCAAGGGAAAGTATATGCAATGGAGTAGCAAGCTGACCATTGTAACAGCTGAGAACTTGGAGCACTACTAATGGTACTCTAGTTTTTTGGGCTTTGTTTTGAAAGACAAGAACAAGAAATAGAATTCTATTCCTGACACTATTTTGATTTCTGTAATGCAAAGTAATTCGTTAGTACAGGAATTATTTCAGTCCTTGAATTGTGCCACTGACTTTACAACAAATGTGCTTTGCTGTGTGTATCAACATTATCTGAAGTTGGAAGGAGGGCAGTAAGACAGATGTTTTCCCATTCCTAAAGCTCTCTTGGAATCCTCTAAGAAAAAATACTTTGAAGTTAAAAGATACTTAAGATACTTTAAAGTTCAGAAAAACCTGGTTGGGTGAAGACAGTAGTACTCTGAAACTAAAATCACATTCTTCACAATGATTATTGTACCTTGTATCGTGTAGGGCCTACACATACCTATCGTATATAGCGGCATTTCTCTATCTTTGAGAAGTTTGTTTTAAGATCATCTTAAGTTTACTTTTTGTGATAAAATTATTGTAATGTGTTCTTAAAGGAAAGAAAAAAGTGTTTAGCTCTTCCAACTTCAGAAAAATACGTTTCCCCTATTAGCTGAAGTCTTCTAAGAACAGCCACTTAGTGGCTTCTCCGCACAGTTTATACAGAATATGATTTTTTTTCCACAAGTTACGTAGAATATTAGATGAATGATTTTTGTTACTGCATAAATAGGAAAGTAGGATCTATGCAAAAATCAGATTTATTTATCTTTTACTGTTCAACCAGTTCAGCTCTGTTTAGTCATCAGGCCATTTCTCCTTATTCTTTAGTGCCCTTTAGAAGTAAAAGGGAAAGCCTTGTACCTGTGGGTTTAGTTCAACCTTTTCACATATCCGTATTTTTGCTTTTTTTGAAAACAGTTGGATAACCACAGGTCTTTCAACCAAGTCTACATAACATGCTACATAATTGATGTTAGCCTGGGGCAGCAGATATACATACACTCCTAAATTACATGGAATGCTTTTTTTTTTTTCTTTTTTTTTTCCTGCTGCTCACAGAGCTGCTTATTTACCTGAGCAAGCACTTCTGGTGTTTTAAGAACTTGCACCCTTTGTAAAAATCATGTAAACTACTGTAAAATAAGAAATTTAAAAGCAGGTTCCAGCCTGTTTTTGTTGTTGTTGTTGTTGTTTTTGTTTGTTTGGTTTTGTTTGGTTGGTTGTGTAATTACCAGTGGCTAATGGGGAAGGTTGGATTGGATATGTATTTGGAGATTTCTAAAACAGATAATTCTAGACTTGGCTGAAAAATGTAGTGTCTGGAGATTTTTACAGAGCATTATCTTAGAACTCATACAGGATATAATAACTGCTATGATCTAGATATGTACAGATCGAGAAAGTATGGCTCATAGTATGTATAACTGTCTTAGGACCATATGACAGAATTTACAGCGGCTCATTGTCAAACTCTAGTCACTTGCCTGGAAAAGCCTCTTAATTCAAATATGTTTAGATGACATTACAGCCTGCATAATGACAGAAGATATTGCATCCATCCTAGCATGGCAGTGCTACTTGTTGTGTGCAGACGGGAGCAAATTTGAAAGGGTTTTATGTCACTTGTGTGCATGACAGCAGCAAGGAGTCTCACCTCAGCTGCCAGCCTGCAATCAAACCATCTAGGCATGTCTGGAAGGGCACAATGAAGGACCTATGCATTTCCTGCAGTCCACAGCTTTTCTGAAGAACTAGGAAAACCGTATGTTTCTATAAGCATACCTTAAAGTCAATCTGTTCCAAAAGCTGCCCACTCTGGTGGTCAGAGTACACTTGCTATGAGCTACACTGGAAAATGCTCTCCTAGGCCTCACGTATCAGTATGGCATCAGGCAATATTTCCAATAACTTAGTTCTAAGTGTACTTAATCTGTCTTTTTATTGCTAAGACGTTAGTACAAAAGCTCAGCTCCCTAATTTCACAGAATTTATAAATGAGATCTGTAAAAAAAGTAAACAAAATCAGCTTGTACTCTAATGTAAAACAGTTGCTTCTTCAAAACTGTCATATACAAATCAGTTAAATTTGCTAGAAACTACAGTCATATTTTATGTTAGAAAAATCGTGATGCAATAAACAGGGAGTGTTAATGCATTGTTCTGCTTTTTAAAGGTATACCTTATTACCTTATTGTTGTTAATCCACAAATACCTCAACCTATGAAAGCGTGATAGACTTGGAATGCTTCTTAGTCCTCTGGTGGAAAAGAAAAGAAATTTCTTAATATTCATGGTGCTTACTGACTTAAAAAACAGTTAATTTTTTAAATAAAAAATAGACACACAGAACAAAAGGGAGAGACAATATATGCATTATAAACACCTGAAAGCATAACAAAGCAGCAGGCGGTAAAGAAATTGGAACAAACTCAGTTATAAATTATTTTTCCATAACAGCATTTATTTTCCAGGGAGCATGAGTCCCATCTACTTTGGAGCTTGTTAAAATTCTGCTCAGAACACAGGAGGAGAATTTTTGCATCCTAGAGGGCAACAAACGTAAAAAGAGACCTGTTTTCAGTACAACACAGATTCTCCAGTCACAGTGCCAGAGATGCAAGAAAGACACTTAGCACATCACTGTACATTTCTTATTTTTCATATTAATGCACACTGTGAAACCTTTTATCTTTTTTCACCCCTTTCCTCTCCTGTCCTCATACAAACTTTCGTATTTACTCATACTCATTAGCAGTCTTGTTTTACATGAAACTGTACATTCACTGAAGCTGGTACTCTCCGCTTGTAGGGGGTTTTGTTTAATTGTATGCAGCACGTTGAAGCTGAGCTTGCTAGTGTACTATAAGTAACAAATTACCTACTAACCAGAGAATATGGGTGAGCTGCTGAGTAATTTCACTAATTGTTGCTGGGTTTTGTTGTTTTAAATAAATATTCTTGATTTCCTCTCAAATAATTATAGATGACATTTACAATTTTAATTGACATAATAAAACTTTCTGTGTTGATTTGAATATCTTGCAGCACCAGGGCCAGTGTTTCAGAAAGAATTAATAGCATTGGTAAGAATTAACCTCACATTATCAGCCTAACTCAATCTGCTCATGTTCCAGCCATGAAGCCTAGTGTCTTTCCCCATGTTTTTTTTCCAACAAACCCACCAGATACAAAGGAGGAGTGGACACTTTTTCTGATCTTGTTCTTGAAAAAAAAAAAGTCAAGAGCGAACCCCACAAAGTCCATGTGCTGTAATTTTATTCTCCTGTATTTCTGAAAATCAGATTACCCCATGCTGCTCCTGTATTTATGTGTTCATTTTATTGTCATAAGTAAATACATTACTGCAAGTACTAAAGATAATCACTTGAATGCTGACAGGACATACAGAGCTCTTACAGAACTATTTTCTATTTTTTTCTGTATAGCTTTACCTGTACACCCCTGAACTACTTTTCAGATAGCAAAGCCCAAATCTCCTCATATTCTTTGTCATTGCCATTCTACACTTAGTTTACAGGTTTACATTTTCATTGGCTTTACTCCCTCTCTTTTAACAGTCTCATGTCTACTATATCCAAGCCTTGATCTGTGTTTCTTTCTCTTTTCTTTTCTTTTTTTTTCCTGGTATTAAGGCATTTAATTTGTCCCAAGTAGAGTTTAATTCCTCCAAAGGAGCCTGTCCCTTTCTGTATGCCTTCCAGACTTTGCATGTCTCTTACAAACATACTTTTTGGCCTCCAGCCCTCTACTCCTACCTACTGCTAAGTTAATCAGTTTTCCTAGGATGACAGCTTTCAGTGTTGAAAAGTAAATTTTTTCATGTCCCTTTAACAGCAGTGGTTTAAAAACATAATTTTGTTCCCTCTAATTTGATTGACTTTCATTATTATTTTTTCATTTTCTTCTTCCTTTAGCCAACAGAAATATATGTCAAATCAACAGTTAAGGAGGCATGATCTGATACTGAGATTGGCTGAGGTTCAAGGTTTGTATAAATTGGTAATAGAATAAAAGGAAATAGGTTCTCTCCAATCATCAAAGAAGCCAGCTTGCATCATCTTTCTCAAAATGGTTTAATGGGAAGACAGATCACTTCTGTATCTGCCATCTGGTAATTTCTTTTTATTCATTTTTTTATTCCACACACAAAAAAAGTATTTCAAAGCCAGTGAGGGCATATATTTAAGTATTTAACATCAGAAAATGTGCTTCTTAAGATTGTATATATATACAGTCTTAATATTTTACACATATGCATTAGAATATTTTTATCATATTGTTTAAATAATATATAGATGCATCTTGTAACTTTCTATTTAAATTTGTTCCTTACTTGGATTTTCTGTGTTTTATTCTTTCTAAAATAAAGTTAATAAAGCTTATAATAATTTAACAGTAACTATATTCTTCATATTTTCTTTTCACAGAGCAACAAATTCTTTCTTGGTGTAAATCGGGAGATGCGCTAAAGAATTTAGACATACCAGTGGACACATGGAGACTTTCAAGAGCACCTAATTTCCACTAAAATCACTGAAATCCTGTAATACATTTTTTTTTTCATTCATAAAACCTAGAGACTTTTAAAACATTGTCCCTGAATTATTGAACTACATTAGTTCTTTACATATGATGTCAACAGTACAAACACTAGACACAGTTGTGAGGCTGCAGACAGGTATGTAACAGTTGGAATTGTGCCCTGGCCAGAAATTCAAAGTATGCTTTTCAAAAACTTTGAAGTATGTCCTGTCATGTATCCATCTCTCTACAGTAGCCTCTCAGCATGTTCATCCTACAGCATATCACTCTATCAAACTAGATCACCCACAGGTTCATGAAAGCTTTGCCTTCCTTCACTTTGCATGGTTTATTCTCCTCACCTGCCCTATCTCTTAAGCTGCTTCATAAAGCTCACTGAGGAGATCACTTCTGTGATCAGTGCTGTCAGCTCCAAACAAGTGTTCTTGTGCTCATTTCATGTTGCCCTGCCCTCCCTTCAATTCTTAATGGTAGCAATGCAGGTAATTTCAAAGATGCTACCAATGAGTTTTGCTATTGCAACAACAGATTTCTTCAGGGAGGTCAGAAATTTGGCAGTTCTCAGACTGGACAGGTCCCGTGTTTTTGCATTTGCTTTCTTGATAGTCTTTCACCCAGCCTTACAAGCCAGTTAGAACAGGTAGAGATCAGCCCATTAAGCTTCACGTCTCTGTTCCCTGTGGTAGAAGTTCACGCAAAACTCTATGAACTCACCGACCTTCAAGCAATTCTGGGTTGCTAGAGGACTGTGTGTCTAGGGCTGAGGCATTTAACTGCTTCATCAGGAGTGCAGTTCTGCAGTCTACATCCATATATATCTCCACCATTTCTTCTTGCACAACATGCATAGACTAGGTATAAATATGATTTACTAAGAATTCACATATAAATGATGTTCAGAGATGGAAAGAGTTACGAAAGGTTACCATTTACCATGTGCTCCATTTTTAGTAAAAGCCGAAGAAACATTTTACTTACTGTCCAGCCAGATACAATACTAAGACATCGATATTCCGCTTAAAGCCACAGATCTTCAGCTGTTTTTCTACTGCCTGACAGTACACAGTACATTTGTCAGCAAAAGATACTGCATAATTCATTACATTATAACATATACATATTCAGTGTCTAAATTAATACACATGCCAAAATTAATGTATGAATCACAGCACCTTGCAAACTATAACATAGTCTAAGACAGATAAAGAGATATCAAATTGGCAGTTCCTATTTTAAATTGATAAAAAATACATCAACAGTTATGTTACTCCAGTTTTCTATAGAGACCCACAGCTCATAGATATATGAAAACAGAGATTGGCTGGAGAACGGGCTTCTCAACTCGTGTCAGCCAAATCAGTACAGGTGATCAGCATGAAAACAGCTTACCTTGCAATAAATTTGCAAATTTATTTTACACACATGACTTTTTAAAATTATCTGGGGGGTTGGAACTAGGTGATCTTTAAGGTCCCTTCCAACCTGAGCCATTATATGATTCTATCCATCCAGAAAACTCTGCATGTATATTTAATTTTGAAAAATGTAGAGACAAATATCATTTTCAGAATATAGTGCTTATGTGCCATAATTTGTAAAAGCAATCCTAGTAACACGAGTATTATGGATCTCAACTTCTAGCAGCTGATAAAAAACGTCTCATCAGTAAAACAGTCATGGCTTTAGTAAATGCCCAATGTCCTTTAAGATCACTCTTGCTTACAACATGAAACTGCAAATACAAAACTTTGCAAGCTTGGAAGTACTGATGGGTATGCTTAGAGCAGCCTGTATAAGGCACGCAATGAGTTTGTGAAACATGCTCTGGGGTCATTGGGCCGACATAAGGTAACTTTCGGTACACTTCGAAATGGGCTGGAGCTGTGGTGCTTTCCCAGTGGGGCAAGCACAGAGCTAGTGGGACCCATAGGGCGCACCAGCCATTTACTCAGCACAGCTGGTGGCTGGACAGTGGCCACTTGTCCAGGAACTTGATACAGCTCCCAGATGCCAGGTAGGGGAAAATCCTGGCCAAATGGCCCACAAAATCCGCAGACGGAAAAAGAAAAGCTGTTGGGAGAACAGCAGCTGTACGACATCCCCACAGAGTAACGCCTGTCCCTGAGGATTTGCAGCAGGGGCCAGCTGCCAGGCACTGACAGGCACGCAGCCGGGAACCCCGAACCTACTTCAGACCAGAAACCCCAGGGGCTGCCTTCAACCCCCGTGCACGGAGAAAAAGGGCAGCGCCCCGCGACTGCCATTCCTCCGGGCCCGGCACTTGCCATTTCCCCACCTCCTCCCCGCCCCGACCTCCCCGTCAGGCGGCCCCGCTGAGGGCGGCTGCGGGCGCCGCTCTAGGGCGGGAAGGGGCTCACCTGCCCGGCGGCGCTCGCCGCCATTTTAGAGCGGCGCTCGTTCCTAGGCGACCGGGGCGCGGCGGGGCCGGGCGGCCGCGGGGAGGGGGCGGCTGTGGGGCTGTGAGGCCTGGGGGGCCCTGCTGGAGGCCTTGGGGCCGCGAAGGCTGAGGGAGATCGGGGAGTGCTGCTCTGCTTCCGTGAGATCTCCTCCAGGAGATTTCCTGGGCAGTATTCTCTTATAATCCTGGAAAAAATGGGCTCTTTTCCTAACTACATTCCTGTTTATTTTAAGTGCAGACCCTACATACATATATGTATGTCACCAGGAGGACATTTGTGAGCTTAAAACTAATACGCACCGTATGTGTTGCCCGTTCGCAACTTTCAAATCACCTTCGTGTCTAAGAAAATGCATTCCATATCCACTCCCATGCCCGCTGCTGCTAAAATGCATTTGATTGAGCTGGATTGTAACGTAACACAAAATGTTTATGACATCCACATGTGCAAGCAACTGTTGCCATGTTATTTTTAAAACCATTTTACTACATAGCACAGGCTGAAGAATAGAAAAAGTCCTTTCCAGGGTGTGTGCGTGCACTTATGTGCATGGAGGACAATAGAAAATGTTTGATGGATCTACAAGAAAAATAAGTCTGAAAACTTGGAGCTTAATTTAGAATTTAATTTACAGAGTACTCAAGTTAGCAGAAATAGCCATTGTAAATTATGTGCAACTGATATACAAAGAGCAAGAGTTGTGTGTGCGAGTATATGAATAAGCTGTCCCTCATGGAATTAATTATGTGCATGCCTTTGCTTGTTCAGACCACTGAAACTAAATGTAGTGTGTATGATGGAGGAATGGAACTGCAGTACAAGTATTATGTTGCAAATATCTCATTTTCATAGAAAAATTGTGTGGGTGGCTTCCATTTCAGCTAGTTAGCTTTAAACAAGTAGAAACCTCAAATAAGAAAGCCTAGACATCTTAAAAGTATAAAACTGACAACAGAAGTGTCTTTAATCACTTATTTTAGCTTCTAAAAATATCTCTAGGGTATTAAAAACATAAAAAGAGGAAATGTACTTGAGAAGAAGAAACTGGTACGCAGATCCGTATTTTTTATTTTATGTTGGAATACAGCATTTTCAATAAACAAGATGAAGGTGCCACTTTAGAATTTTGGAAGGTGAGATGGTTATTAAAGAAAAAGCATTCATAATAAAATCATCTTATCAAGTAGTTGGGTCTGAATTTGCTTGTCATATCATGTTGACATGTATGAAGGGAAAGGGAACCTCTAGAAGGTATTTTGTTTCATTCCATTAGACGTTTGACATACATTGGCTGAGGTGCTGAGGTTTGTTTTGATTTGTTTTGTTGAGATACTTCTCTCTGTTAATAATTAATCTATATCTTTTGATTTAGTCTAGATGCCTAAATATATAAAACTAATATGCCTAAATGTATAAAATTGTTTAAAATTAAAGTTAACTTTTTTTTTTTTAATTTCTCTTTCTACAAGTTGACTCCTAAAATCCCCACTAAAGTTAAAGGAAGCTGGGTGGAAAATGAGTATTTCTGTATTCAAACTGCACTATCAGCATACTTTATGTTGCATGTGTGTTGTGCTTTTCCAAAACACATGACGTCTAACATATTTAAACATATTCCTGGATTGCTGTGCATAAATGAATTCTTGCCCTTCAGGATATTCAGAGTAATGACTTAATTACTATATACATTTTTCCAAAAAGTCCTCATTATATTTCTGTGCTGAAAACACTATATTTGCTTATATTATGGGTGCACAGTTGTAACAAGACAATGTGATCTTAAATATGTGATAACAGGATATGAAAATAGGGGAAGCACACATCTTATGTTTTTTCTGGCAAAGGTGGTAGGCCAGCGGGGGAGATTTTCCATTGTGTAAACCACCAGAATCACGGGTACCTAGAAGAGTTCATGTGATCCACAGTGTTACACCGTTTATTCCCTGAGGTATTTCAGAGGCATTCTTGGGTGTTTGAGTATGTACACTCTTCATCCCCACACCATGGGTAAGGGGGATTGTCATTGCATCTCTTTAGAGACCTCATTACAGAAAAATATATTTGCTTTGGATAATAAAGTTCAGGTTAAACCTGGTTTAAAACAAACCCCGTCTCTTTCCACATTGCTGAAGCCCTGTATATGGGCTTGGGTGTCCCCTAATCCAGTCCCCCACATTATCTATTGTATCTTGGGAAAATGTGGTGGGGAGAGTTTTATTACAACTTATTAACCGTGTTAAATGATAAAAGGCATTCATCCCACGAGCTGGGGAGGAAAAAGAGTTCTTCACAGAGCTGCTCAGCCAGTTTCCAAGCCTACTTCCTTCCTACAGATGCAAACGAGAGCAAGAATTACTTGGAGATCTGTCCCTCCTCTTGAGACAGGCTCCCAAGGCTGCTGAGCTGCTGACAGCGCTGCCGATCAGCTGATAGCCTGGCTCTGGAGTACAGAGAGGGGAGGAGAGGTCTGTACTCAAATTTCAGCCCCAGCTGCAAGTAGATGCTTCTGATTTCCAGTTGAAACCATTGACTGGCTGTGGATGCACCAGTAATTTCAGTGGGCTTGGGGATGGTCTTGCTATAACAAAACACAGCCACTTAGCCTAATTAGCCTGCATGACTTACTCTTTTTTGGCCTTACGCTACCTCCCTGGGACACTTACAGTCCAGTGAAAAGTGTTAATATGAACAGCAAAAAATGAGAGCCTCTTGTACCAGACACTCATCCTTATTGTCTCTTCTAGAAATAAAATAACAGTCTCTCATTCATGTTGTCATTATGTATTTACTATCATTTCTGTCTCCCATATCCTAAACATTCTTCTTCAGGGTATGATATGCACAGCATAGATGTAAGCTTTTTGTCAAGCTTAAGTGTTACCTAAAATCTAGCCAATTACTGTTTTGTGGTGATAGGCATTACTTGGATTAAAGAAAGAGCCCTTATGTCTCTGCTTGAGCTTAATTATTCCTCCAAAGTTATGCTGCCATCCTTTTTTCCCCCCCTAAATAATTTATTTTAATATGCTGTAGTCACTAGAATGACCTTGTCATATATTTCAGATTTAATTCTTCATGAGGTTAGTCTAGCAAGTGACACTCAACACAATTACTAGGTGATGGGCTAGGTCATTCAACCGTTCAACCATTTTTTATTTAGTTTTTGACTTCCCAGTCAAAATCTAGTACAGTAGGTTTTGAAAGTGTACTGAAAAATTGAGAGCACAATGGATCTTTGTAATTTAAGCTATTATTCAATAGCTGTGAAAGATGCAAAATGCTAAAAACAGTGTAATAAATCATATTTTTAGTTGCCAGTTTTAAATCTTCAAATTTTTTTTTTTTTTTTCTGTCTACGATATTATTGGAATGATGTTCTGTATTTTTGAGGGCTTATTTTCAATTTCTGTATAATTTCTCAAAGTTACTATTGTCAAGGTCTCCATTTCTATACATTTTATAATAGTAAGATTTTTTACACAATGTTCCAAATGTTTTAAATAAAATCTACTTTCATTTTCATACAGATAATGTAAATGACTTGCATGTTAGTCTCAGCTTTGTAGTCTTATTGACCTCTGATTTAATATTGTGTTTCAATGCATCTCCCTGACGAGGCCTACATTTTTACAACATATTTATCATAAAAATAAAATATTTAACAATGAAAAATAAAATAGTAAGATTGCACTCACTACTTTTTAAAAGAGATCAATAAAATATACATCATATAATACTTTGCTTTCACAATTCTTTCCTTTGCTATGTTCTACAATCAAATCCTTATTATCAAAGGTACTGTCCTGCATGGGATTTTCACAAAAGGTATTTTTAAAAACTGCATCTGCATTTTATAGAATCAGCTAATTTATGTTGGAAGGCATCTTTGGAGTTCATCTTGTCCAACTCCCCAGCCAAAGCAAATCCTACTACAGAATTATTTTCAATCCCACATTTGTACGGTTCTGCATATTTACAGAACATCCACCAAAAAATAAGAAAATTTTCTGCTATTTAGTAACTGGGACAAATTTTAAATTGCCTGTGTTACGCCAATGCTACATAGAAATTAGTACAATTAACATGCTTTTGAGGTTGTAAATAAATTTGACTCAGAAAGCTGTGACGTAGATGCAATATATTGTAGATAAATGCATATTTCCTTTTTTTCTTCACGCTACCGGAAATATTTTATCAGTGTTTATCAGGTGAAACCTAGAAGCCTGAGGAAAGATCACTAGGATATCCCACCTGCATTCCAGCTATTGCTCTAGAAGAGCGCAGGTCTGCTGTAGGTCCAGCAGCTGCAAGCCCTGTGCAGATGTTTCAAATACTCCACACTATCTAAACCGCTCAGGCATTTGTGTGATTTGAATCACTTCTCTTGCTCACACTATTAATCTTGCTGATAGTACTGACGACACATCTCAGTGACACTAACAAGTTCAGGAGAAGAATTGTGGGAGGACATTTATTTTTCAATAAACACTACAAACTCGACCCTATATTTAAAAAGTTCAGGCTATTTTCAGTTTGAAACTAGTGATTAATTTGAATGGTTAAAGCAGTGCCTGTGAAACAAGAAATCCGAATTCTTTATTTTTTTTTTCTGGTATTATGTGTAATATAAATTGATACATCTTGCACATTGGTAAGCGTATGGCAGAGTAGTCCCAGTAGACTGCATGGTATGGATGAACTAGCTCATTCAAAGCCAGCTTTATTCTGACTTGACATCTGAATACTACCCTGGAGAATAAAGACCACCACCACAAGTGTGACAGGTCTGATGGAGAAGTGTTTCAACAGATATAGTGGCTCAGTATTACTTCTCACCATGTAGCACTCATTTCAACATACTCACTCTTAACTTCGTTCTCTGAAAATTTTGCAGGTGGAGCTTCCAAGTCTGATCTACAGTCAGAAGTAAAACTCTTGTCTGCTGCAGTTCTTTTATGGATGTGTAAATAACATTATGTCAAACAATCCTATTCCTCTAGTCTCAGAAATCTGCATTCTAATATTTCAAAACTTTGTATATAAACCCCCACAATGGTTTGTATCTATCCTAACGTTTAAAAACAAATCTCTGTTGCTATGATCACATATGCTTTCCAGAACATGATAGTTAGATTTTTTGGTCCTCTATAATGTACATGCCTGTAATGCTTAAGGCTTCATGGGAAGATAATCCAATAGAGAAGTAATTATAAAAGTATTGCTGTTAGTCATGTAAGTAAAAATTTCTGTACTCACTACGTGAAATCATGTTACTTACTAACATGGTTGGTATTTGTCTTAAAAACATATTATGCATTTTAAAAACTTTTAATACTATTTCCTAACAAAACTGACCACCTCATCCTTTTAAATAAAAAGTGTTTCTTAGAGGATGATATCTGCAGAGCTCTCTAGATGTCAATAGTGTTCTTACTGATGTCAAATATCAGTTTGCCTATTGATTTAGAGAAATCTTTGTTACTGGTGATCATTTTTTTGTTTCATTACCTACAAATATTGAAACATCCCCTAACTTCTCATTTTCAAATAAAATCTTAATCATGATGGCTGTAAAAGTAATTTTCAGATATAAACTTCAGGTATTCTGTCTTAGTTTGGCAATCAGACTATTTACATGGTGCAAGACTGTGCCATGCAGAGATACACCAAAGCAGCTCTAAATGAATTACCTTGGGTATTGCAAGCTCTGTAACCATTGGTGGCCCCTAAACACTTCCTGAGGAACCACAAGGATTCAGGAAACCTGATCAGACAGCATAGGCATTCCTGTAAAATAATAAGAGTAATTTTAAAAGTGTAATAACTTAATTGTGCAATTAATGCTGTGGAGATATAACATGGAAAAATACATGGTCTGTAGTGAATTCATATTGTAACATATGAAATATCTGCAAACGAAACTATGCTGATATTAAATAAAACTGAAGTCTGAAGAAGAATTTGAGCATATACATATAAAAACTTGAAATGTACATTGACTCAGGGGCGAAGGAGTGCAGTCACAATACCGGAACTCTTAAAATTATTATCTTAATCATATATGAAGACTTAATTTGTATAAATTATGTTTATTGGCTACCTGGCACATTTCTTTGTGCCTTCTGCCCTGGGAAAAACCCTGACTCATCTGTCTCACGTTTTGGGATCCTATAACTTCTGTTTAGTTTGCCAAATCTATTCTAACCCAAGCTGTGTAAATGAATTACTGATACACTACGTTACTATTTTTATATTCTATTTTATTCTATTCTCTATTCTTATTCTCTGAGAATTACCACATACTCAGAACTGTATCTAAGCTAAAGGCACTAGAGTAGCTAAGGCTACTAAAAGAGGATCAAATGACATCTCACCACTGTAGTGCATATCAGAGGTAATGAATGTATTCTCAGTTGCCTCTTGAATCCGTGTACATGGAAAAGGCCACCATTACAATACTGTCCTGCATAGAAAGGACTAGAAGAGACTTTCTAGATCAAGTCCACTATTTTCCTCTTTCACGACTGTTTCTATTTTTAATTTCTTGCCTTCATGCTTGAGAAAAAGGGAGCAGGTAGTGTTGAATGATGAAGTATTCAAGAAGGTGCTTGAAGAACACCTTCATAAACTGAGGCATTTTCACAGACTATATAGCTGCGATTTACTTTAGAGGGTTTTCTACAGCTGGTAGGCATGGTGATTTAACTGTTATGTAGGAATGGCTTAATAAATTCAAATTAAAGATTTCTTATGATCGTGATGCCATTTCTCATATTATTATCTTGCACTGATACGGAGGGGCATTGTATGTAGAGACAATGTATATAGAGAGGCATTATATGTAGAGGCATGACATGTATAGTGATATCTACTGGAATAATGTGGGCCCAAGACTAACACGGATATGTGTTCAAGTTCATAAAACTGTTAGAGGGAGAAAAATACTTGAGAATATGTTTGTAAAAGCTGTAGGGGACTCTAACAAGTAACAGTCATTGTAGCAAAGCACAATTTGAATCCAATGTGGATGCTTTGGATTGTTAAGCACAGAGGAAATTCTCACACCACATGAACTATAAAGAGCTTTATGTAACTGCTTGGACGTATAGGCACACGAGTACGCTTGAGAAATTGTCTCTCAGTCTGAGTTTGTGATCTGTTATCTCAGAGAGCTTTTCTTCTACCTTCTTACAGTTTGGTATATAAACACTGTTTTCATCCATAATGCATCTTTGTCCTCTTCTAAATATATTTGGTAATTGTTCCAACACCACAGTAAGCTAACTTCTGGTGAGTTTTAGGGGGTTTTATTAGCAAAAAGTAGTACTTCATGACTGGACAATTTCTAAGGACCAGCTGAAGTATTTGCAATCCATTTACCGTATTTGTATTTCCCCAGGCTCCCACTAGTTTGATTCCTTCTTAGACAAATGTTTCCAGTAGCTGCAGGTATTATGGATATCTGATTGTTTGCCTTGAGGAAACAGAAGATTTGGTGTTAGTTAAAGGTTATTGATAGAAGGAAGCACCCTCTTTTGTGTGTCTGATTATTGATGAGAAGGAAAAGTTTTTTATTGAAAGCTGTATATCAGATGTGATGAAAAAAAAAAGCCACACATACATACAAAAGACTGGCTTTTGTTATTTTATCTCATTCAAGATGATAAGAAGATTTTCACGTAGAAAAGACTAAAATATACTGTTTTGTTAAAACTAAAACTTTTTGGGGAAGTTCTAGTGATCTGGGAAACTTACATCACTTCAGAATGGAAAGGAGAATTGTAAGATCTGAACTTTTTGATAAAAAATACTACTTTGAAACAAACCATTTAACACAAATATTTTAAAGGTTATGTTCAACAAGGTTGTATTTCAGAATTTTGAAGGACTTTTGCGAAATGGAGTGGATGTTTTCTAGTTATTTATGTCTTCACTATCAGTAATAACTAAACTCTGATCCTGCTTATCATAATTCTGTTTTCCAAGGCCTCCAGCATTTTGTCAGACAGTTCAGAATACAGTTTGGGTTTATTTACCTTCTAATTATTGTATCTCAAAATTCTCTTTCCTGGTTACAACAAAAATCATAGATTAAATTTAAAGTAGAATGCTGTAAAAATTAGCATTGGTTCAGTTTAACTGGGTAATTTTATATATATATATATATATATATATAAACCCTGGTTAAACTAGTCTGCATAATCAAGAAGAAAGGAATGTATCTAGAAGGATACTCAATTTAATCAATTTTTCTATTTTTTCATCTAAGCAAAGAACTTATATTCCATAAAATTCATGTCAAACTATCTGTCCCTATATTTACAAAATTTTGGTTTTCAATCTGATGCATTTTTACTTTTCAGATTCTGGGGAAGTAACAAACATCCATTCTTTGGAAATCCTCTGGCCCATGTTATTTCCTAGTTCATTCTATATATCAAGGAATTTAGTTTTTGCACTCTGTTCCAGACTCCTCTATTTGAACTGTGAATATACCTAAGTATATACCAAGAACCCAGCTCTCCTGACACAGCTGGTGAGCAAGCCAACTAGGGACGGTAACCCACTCGACCTTTTGATTGTAAATACAGAAGGACTTGTGGGTGGTGTGAAGGTTGGAGGCCATCTTGAGCACACTGATCACAAATTAATAGAGTTTTTGATTATTGGAACAGTAAGGAGGGAGGTTAGAAGAACTGCCACCCTGGACTTCCAGACGGCAGACTTCAGCCTGTTAAAGAGACTGGTTGGAGGAGTCCCTTGGGAGGCAGTTCTGAAGGGCAAAGGAGTCCAGGAAGGCTGGGTGCTCTTCAAGAAGGAAATCCTAAAGGCTCAGGAGCAGGCCATCTGCACATGCTGAAAGATAAGCTGGTGTGGAAGAAGACTGGCCTGATTGAACAGAGAGCTGTAGCTAGAGCTCAGGAAGAAAAAGAGGGTTTGTGACCTTTGGAAGAAGGGGGCAGGCCACTCAGGAGGACTACTAAGATGTCGTGAGGCTGTGCAGGGGCAAAATTAGAAGAGCCAAAGCCCAACTTGAGCTCAATCTGGTTATTGCTCTTAAAGACAATATTTTTATTTTTATTTTTTTATAAGTACATAAATAAGAAAAAGAGGACTAAAGAGAATCTCCACCCTTTATTGGATGTAGGGGGAAACATAGTGACAAGAGATGAGGAAAAGGCTGAGGTACTTAATGCCTTCTTTGCCTCAGTCTTTAGCAGCAAGACCAGTTGTCCTCCAGGTACTCAGGCCCCTGAGCTGGTAGATAGGGACAGGGAGCAGAAGGAAGCCCTCATAATCCACAAGGAAATCGTTAGTGACCTGCTAAACCACTTAGATGTATGCAAGTCTATGGGGCCAGATGTTATCCACCCAAGGGTACTGAGGGAGCTGGCTCAAGTGCTTGCCAAGCCACTTTTCATCATTTATCATCAGTTCTGGCTATCAGGGGAGGTCCGAGTTGACTGGCAACTAGCAAATGTGATGGCCATCCAAAGGAAGGACCGCAAGGAGGATCCAGGAAACCACAGGCCTGTCAGTCTGACCTTGGCGCCAGGAAAGTGCATGGAGCAGATTATCCTGAGTGCCATCACATAGCACCTACAGGGCAACCAGGTGATCAGGCCCAGTCAGCATGGGTTTATCAAAGGCAGGTCCTGCTTGACAAACCTGATCTCCTATGACAAGGCATCGCGCTTAGTGGACGAGGGAAGGGCTGTGGATGTGGTCTCTCTAGACTTCAGTAAAGTGTTTGACCCAGTAAGGCTTCCCACAGCATTCTCCTGAGGAAGCTGGCTGCTCAAGGCCTGTATGGGCATATGCTTCACTGGGTAAAAAACTGTCTGGGTGGCCGGTCCCAAAGAGTCGTGGTGAATGGAGTTAAATCCAGCTGGAGGCTGGTCAGTAGTGGTGTCCCTCAGGGCTCAGTACTGGGGCCAGTTCTCTTCCATATCTTTACCAATGATCTGGACAAGGGGATCGAGCACACCCTCAGTAAGTTTGCAGATGACACCAAGCTGGGTGTGGGTGTTGATCTGCTCAAGTGTAGGAGGGCTCTGCAGAGGGATCTGGATAGGCTGGACCGATGGGCTGAGGCCAATTGTATGAGTTTCAACAAGGCTGAGTGCTGGGTCTTGTACTTGGGGCACAACAACCTCACACAATGCTATAGGGTGGGTGAAGAGTGGCTGGAAAGCTGCCTGGCACAAAGGGACCTGGGGGTATTGGTCCATAGCTGGCTGAATATGAGCCAGCAGCGTGCTCGGGTGGCCAAGAAGGCCAACAGCATCCTGGCTTGTGTCAGAAATAGTGTGGCCAGCAGGACTAGAGAAGTGATTGTCTCCCTGTACTTTGCTCTGGTGAGACCAAACCTCAAATACTGTGTTCAGTTTTGGGCCCCTCGCTGCAAGGACATTGAGGTGCCAGAGCCAGACCTTACCACTCTCTACAACTACCACAACGGAGGTTGTAGTGGGATGGAGGTTGATCTCTCCTCCCAAGCAAGAAATGATAGGACAAGGGGAAATGGCCTTAAATTGTGCCAGGGGAGGTTTAGGTTGGATATTATGAGAAATTTCTTTACTGAAAGGGTTGTGCAGCATTGGAACAGGCTGTCCATAGAAGTGGTTGAGTCACCATCCCTGGAGGTCTTCAAGAAACGTGTAGATTTAGAACTTAGCAGGATGGTTTAGTGGTGGACTTTGGTACTAGGTTAAAGGTTGGACTAGATGATCTTAGAGGTCTTTTCCAACCTGAATGATCCTATGATTCAACAGACTGTATTAATTCTTTAGCCTCAGTTACTGACATCCCCAAGCTAATAAATTTGGGATAAAATTAGGGATCTCTAAGAAAATTCTCCACTATTGCAGTTTACCCTTGGTTCTTTGGGTCATATGCAGTTCCAGCAAATTTTTAAAAATTAATGTTTAGCAATCTAATTGCCTGAGAAGGCTGATTTAACTCTAGACCTATGGATAGCTTTTAAATCTATTTCTTGGTTTCAGCTTGAAAGACAACAAAAAAAAAAAAAAGTACAGTTTCTGAAACTACACTTAATATACATAAATGCCTTAATTACAATATTCTGTATGGTCAGGAATACAATATTGCCCAGTCTGCACTGGGGTAGTTGTCTACAAATTTCCCTGTGTCTGACAGTGCATTGCTCAGAATTTACTGGGGGTGAATCTTCATCTGCAAGGTGTTTATACAGTACCAGCTTATCCTTCAGCATGTTCTAAAACGTGTTATTTGAACAGTAACAACTACTAGATCTTGTGTTTTAAAATGCTAATATGAGGTCACTAGTAGGCAGTGCTGTAACTCTAGAATGGATGGGCTTGTAGTTAAATACTGTTTTCTCCCAAAAAATCACTACTAAAAACAAAACAAAACAAACAAACAAAAAAAACAATGAAACCAAACAAACAAGCTAAACTGCTATTCATTGCAAATGGCTTTCTGGTTTTCCTTTGTTTTTTACTCTATTATTGTGCAAACCACATAAAGAGTTTTGGCATAGTATGCAAGGACAAAGAATTAAATAGCACACACTGCACCATTTTCTCTGACCATCTTCCATGCTGCCCAAAAGAAATAGCTGCAACAAAGGTAGGAAGCAGTTCTGCAGAATTCTCACAGATCTTCAGAAATAACTCAAATGGCTATTTGGAGCTGGTACCAGAGAGATCCCCCAGTGAATGTCAGAAATTTCCATGCCATTTTGTGTCACAAGAATAGTGGAGGAATGGTAGACAAGAAAGAAGAAAAAATTAAGATGTAGAATCACAGAGATGTAAAGGTAAGAAAAATAAGTAGAAATAAATGCCCCCATCTTAACAATCCCATTATGAAATTTAACTGCGTGAAAATGAGAGGGAAGCAATGCTGTGCTTCAGTGTCACTCTTCACCCAGGAAAGACTCACTCCTTTTTAGATTCATAGAATCATAAAGCGGTTTGGGTTGGAAGGGCCCTTAAGGATCATCCAGTTCCAACCCCCGGCCGTGGGCTGGGACACTTTATGCTAGATCAGGTTGCTCAAAGCCCCATCCAGCCTGACCTTGAACACTTACAGGGATGGGACATCCACCGCATCTCTGCCCACAGCTTCCAGTGCCTCACCACCCTCATAGTAAAGAATTTCCTCCTTATGTCTGATCTAAATCTCCCCATTTTTAGCTTAAAGCCATGACCCTTGCCCTATCCCTACACCCCCTGACAACGAGTCCCTCCCCACCTTTCCTGCAGGCCCCCTTTAGGTACTGGAAGGCCGCTGTAAGGTCTCCCTGGAGCCTTCTCTTCTCCAGGCTGAACAACCCCAGCTCTCTCAGCCTGTCTTCGTAGGAGAGGTGCTCCAGCCCCTTGATCATCTTTGTGGCCCTCCTCTGGACTTGTTCTAATACTTACATGTACTTCTTGTGCTGAGGGCCCCAGATCTAGCACTCACAAGCAAAAGACCTTGGGCTAGGTTTAAAAGGGAGACATATGAGTCTAAATGGGAGACATGAGTCTGAGACTAAAACTCAGTAATGCTATACCCGACTCCTGGAAACCACTCTCATTTAGAGAAATTCAGAATTTCAAGCGAGTCTGTCATACACAAAGCTTTGGAAAAGTTAGGTATCTAGGAGGTGATTAACTGAAATCAGTTTGCAGGGCATGGTGTAAACTAAGATAGTCAACAGAAAACGCAGTCTGCAGCTGTGACTTCTGTGGGAGTTAGGTGCCCAAACCATCCCAGTGCCTGTAAGGAATGAAGGAGAGAATATTTGGAGGTAATATTTGGGCAGGAACACTGTGCTCAGTGGGACTTTTTCTGTCCCAGACCCAGCATCAGCACAATGTACCAGTCACATCAAATCCAATGTGCAGAGGGCTCCAAATAACTCCTCTACCAGATTTGCTGCAAGAATTTCAATCTAAGCCTTGCGTGAGCATAATGTAACTGCAATGTACTGTACTGTAATCTACTGCAATGGTGAGGCTATTCCACTTAACTTTTTTTTTTTTTTCCCAGTTTTGTTGACAACAAAACTATTCCCTTGAAAGAGAATTGTGTGGTACCTTCGCCTTGGCCTGGGATAGCCTCTTTGCCTTTCATGCAGGTAAAAGCTTGTTACACAGTTCCCTTAAAGAAAGATCAACCGTTTTAGGAGAGTAAGTCTCAAAAGTGTTCTGGGATATCTAGATACATTGCAGTTGTTTGTTTGTTTGTTTGTTTGTTTTGTTGTTGGTGGTGGGGTTTTTTTTGTTTTTTTTTTTTTTTTGTAATCCCAGCGACCAAAATTAATCTCATGACTTCGTTTGAAAAGATAGTTTCATCAATAGATACTGAAGTTTTATATAAAGGAAATTATTTTTATCCCTGTTTTATAAAAGCACAGAATTCTAACAGCACAGAATGGCAGTGACAGAAATAAAATTTAGATCTACTGGCTCTCAAATCTATGCCCAAATAACAAATCTCCTTGCAATTAGAAATAAATAATAATAATAATAATAATAATAATAAGTTGATGTAAAGATATATTAATAATGTGCTTTTAGAAACTTTTAAAAAACTTAATTTCACTCAGTGAAATTTGAGAAGAATTTTTTGAAGAAAATTTTCAGTGCCTGAAAAATGGTCTGTTAAAAGTGATCCTACGTTCTTGCTTGACTGGGACACTCACAGAATATATCAACTGTTTCCATGTTCCATAAGAAATTTTAAAACACCTTTTTATTCCAAATTTTGGTTCACTGGTTTTCAGAGAGAGAACATACTCTCCCTCAGCTTGTTCTTTGTCAAAGTGAATCTGGTCATTCTTCTTGAAAGATGTCTCTAGGTTTAATACTACCTTTTGAGACAATTTGTAAACGGGAACAGTTCTGTATTTTCTCAGCCTCATAAACTAAAAAGACATTTTTCTTTATTTCCTTTATATCTCTTTTTGAGAGGGCAGATAGCTTGCTATAAGAAAATACAAGAAAGTCTTGAAGTTGAATTGAATCCAAGTCCATACTGTAAGAATATATTTTCATATTTATATGACAAAGACACAACTTAGACAAATAAGCAATTTTAATTGAAAAATGCTGACAAGATCCTAACTATTTGGACTGTGCAATCTGTTTTTGATTTTGGACATAAAAGGGTCTTAATTTTATAGAAAAGACATGATGGGACTATGTATTATTCAAAGTTCTCAATTGTCAATATAAATATTATGATCTTGTTCAACAGTGAGGGGATTGTATTCGTTTTGGCAATACTCAAAATGCAATCAACCATAGATTATGAGTGCCTTTAGACACTGTGCAATGATGCATAAAACCAATCAATTATCCTTTTTGGCTAGGTTGATCTGGCACTGAGACTAGAAACCTGTTCTATTGTGAATTGTATGCACCTCAAAAATACATACAAACTATTTTCTTGTTTCTGTTTGCTTAATTAATATACATGACATTCCTAGTTATGCTGGGCATGGGAATCTTTATCACCCAATTTTCACATGTCCTACTTCTATGAAATTTATCTAGGAATGAAATAAACCCAGTTTATTTATCACTCCTTAGAACCTTGTTGTATGTATCCGCTTGTCTCGGCCTCATGTGGTACTACACCAAGTGAACGTGTGCAGCACAGAGCTCACAACTGTACCGCATACCATGAAATTTTTGCAGCGTTTTGAACTCCACATGAAAGTAAAGGACTAAATGTGTTTGTGGTCAGATTCCCTGAAGAATTACTTGAATTATTTTGTCAGTATAGGTCAGTTTGGATCTTTGCCACTGCTGCTATTTGTAATCCTCATCAGAAAAAAAGACAACTGTGCCAAACTCTGCATCCTGTCAATCTGCTTATATGAAACTCAGCAGCATCAAGAAATTTTTTCTATGCTATAGAGTGGCCTCCCACAGAGGAACAAAGGAGTCAGAGAAAGATATCATATTCTTTGAGCTTCCTACACATCACCCTGCTTTATATGAAATGGTCAAAATCCCTCTCTTCTTAGCTAAATTAGCAGGTTCATTTAATTCTTGATTCCAATCAGCAATCCAGTTCACCATTACATTAAAAATGGCACATGCCATTTTATCACAACAGTAGGTCTTAGAAGTTTTCTCCACATTCCTTAGTACGTGTTGCATTTAGAGGATGCTCCCTTCAATCATACTATTACTATCCTGACAGTCTAGTCATTGTTATTCAGGAGGACTTCTTGATGCTTATCTGCAAGTTGTTCAAACTTGTCAAGAAGATCACATAGCGATGACCTTGAAATCAGAATGAATGAGGCCTTTGTGTTCTATAAATCAAAAACAGTCAACACAATGCTTGCATTTTTCTCCTGGGAGAAAAGAAGGTAGCAACCTGTGGCCGTAAGCTTCTGCACTAGTAGATAATATTTGTAATGAATGCAGAACTAAACCCCTAACATATGAGGTGGAAAAAACGTGCCTCAAACGAAGGAAAATTTTCAAAACTAGTGTTCAGCAGAAGTTGTTAGAGTGGGAGAAATACTGAGTGTCAGAGAAGGTAGTGAATATATATGATTCAAAGTCTTTGAGGAAAACTTTAAAGACATTCCAGAAGAGCCTAACATAATTAGAAGTTCTGTAGATAGATACATGCATTAAAGGAATAACCAAGTAGCACATTAGAGAAAAGTGCAAGTATTATTGAAACACAGCAAAATATATTTATGCTTAGCTTGCTATAGCAAAAAATATGGTACTTCTCAAAATTTTAAATTTGGAGTTAATGAATAGTATTACATATAAAATAGTAGCTGGAAAATAGAAAGGAAAAAATCAAACTATATTCCCCAGGTATAAATTCTTGTGAACCCTTAGGAATAAGCAACAGGGAAAAGTAACTTCTCTTACCAGAACGAAAATTATCACCTTGATAATATGGAAACCTGCAGTATTCTTTTCAGCAGTGTAACAGTTTGATCCCAGAATATGCTGAGAAACTCAGAAAAAAATAATGTCTTGGCATTCTTCATAACAACATAAAGCTCTATGGGCAACTGAAATGAATTAGGGACTGAGCAGCTACCTTCTGAGGAGAAACTGAAAAAGCTGGGACTCCAGCAGTGAAAGGAGAAGGCTGGGGAGAAAAGTGATGAAAACAGTGGTTAAAGCAGAACCACTAGTCCACTGCATCCCATAATATGAGAATTTGATAAAAGTAATAGGACAGCAGTTTAAAACATACCAAACGAAGCATTTCTTTAAACACAAGGTAGTGGGCTTCTGGAATTTGCTGTCACATGAGACTGTAGAAGCAAACACTGACAGCAGGTTCAAAAAGGGATTAGACAAATAAGGGACATCTCCATAGGGTAGGGATGTGTTTCTCATGTCCCTAACACAATAATGGTGTGTCAAGTGAAAGAGGAATGGACCTCTGAAAATGATGGGGCTCGTTACTCACCATGGATAGACTCTCCTATTGCCACTGCTGAAGGCCAAAAACTGAGCTGGATGGACCTTTGTTTTGACCTAGTCAGGCCTTTCTTACGTTCTTAATGTGAAACTAAGAGCTCTGTTTAAATGCAAGCGCCAATCTGATAGGCATTACTAATCCTAAAGGTGACTATAAAGCTTGAATAGTTAAATTTTTTGTTAAAATAACTTTCTTAATAAATCAGCGTCACTTATCTTGACCCCATGAATGTCTAAACTGGGTATTCCTAGTAAAAACAATTCCAGTAAATGATGTCCTCTCTTTACAGGAATGTTGCTGCTTTCTGAATTTTAAGAATTTATGTTTATCTTAAATATATGGCTTGTTTATTTTAAGATTCTATATCATATCACACAAAGTGAAAGTACTACGTGGTTGTATGCATTTACAAATTTACAGCCAGCCTTAACCTATAAACTATCATACATGTATTACAGATCATTAGAACTACAGTTGGTGCCAATAATATTTCCCATCAATAACACTCTGCTTTATTTTTACATTTATGGTGTAGAAAAGTCCAGGCTATAAAATTTGTGGGTTATTTGGCATAAAAAAGAGCTGATCATGTGAGGTTTTGCTGAGAATGAACTTACAAAAGAGCAGTAGATTTTCAGCACATCAGCTATAATTATACACAGATGCAATTCTTTCTCCCTCTATTATTTTAACTTTTAGAAAAGACACCCTATCTTTTTGTCTGGTTGCTTCATGAGAAATATAAAAGTAGAAGACAAAATATGTTTTTCAAGCACATGTGTAACATGACTATCAGTAATCTTGTCTTCCAAATACTAAAGAAATTGAGTAAAATAACCCTGCTTCTATAGAAATCCCTCAAAACATTCATCCTGCCACACCAAGAAAAAACAAAACAAAACAAAACAAAAAAGACAAATGTTCTAAAATGAATCGTTCTGGACTCTGTTTGACTAAAGAGAAAAGGTTTGGTTCAGGACTTTTTACTCAATGACTAAATTACATACCTTTGAGCCATGTAACGAATCTTCAAGTGCAGAGAAGCCTGCCTGATCTCTGTTTCCATTTTGAAGTTCACTTTGTGATGGACTGGTTTCCAGTAAGATTCACAAAGCCCACCTAGGCTGTGCTCTGCAGCTAGGTCCAAGTGAGTCACATGAACTACGTCTACATTCATAAGTAGTGTAGGCTAATAAGAAAGGATTTGAAGTGTTTGTGTTGAGAGCTCAACATCCACAACACACGTATCAGGCAAGTTTAGTTAGGGGTATTTCTAACCTGGTCGTGTAGATGGAGAGCGTTAGGTGTGCTTTTGGAGCATATCTTCTGGTTTAATCTCATCCAAAAAGAATCTCATCCCTGTGCTTTGAGACTGCTTTATGATGTGAATGAAAGCATGGTAAGTTCCACAGAAGCACATGCTAAAATGCTAATGCTGAAATGCACCCATGGGAATCATCAACATTCAACATGAGTTAGAATTCAGTACTTTCGGCACAAAGGTCTTTCATGGTCTGTGTTACTTTCTAAAGAGTAAGTAGATCACGTTGGGGAGGGATTTGCATCTGAATAGTTCTTTAACCTTCCTTTATTACAAGACCAGTTAAGGCTAGGGAAACTGTTGGGTATCTGAGCAAATATGAACTTCAAGGAACAAAAAAACACTTGTTTGCAAATATAAATATTTGCTTTAACTACAGTTATCCACCAGATGGTGTCCCACAACATACCGTTCAGGAACTGCCTGAAAGAATGAGGAATGGTTCTACATCTATTTCACAGTTACCAACACTGGAGTTTTGAAACACGTAAATATTTTTCAATACTTGAACGTTCAAGGGCAAATATAAAATTTTATCAAAATGCCATATCTGGAAAAATCATGGTGAAAGGTGCTTTTTATTGGTGCAGTACCTTGTGCCCATTTTTTTGTCTTTCAATGAGCCATGGAGGCAGGAAGCTGTCAAGTGTCCATATTTTTTTTAAGTGTAGGAAAACTGCATGGTGTAGAGACTATTGACACTAAAGGAATCTATTCAAGCTGATTTAGTAGGAGAAGGTTGGGCATATGTAAGTAATAAATAAATAATCAACAGTCTAGTCAATGACAAAATTTTGAAAAAGGGTAAAATAGATCCTTTTGATTACTGACTCAGCAGTTGAAGAATGTTGCCCATACCCATCCGTGTTCCAGACAAACTGAAAGAAATGGTTTATCTCTTTTCAGGACAAAAGTCAGCACAAAAGAAGGATCTTACAATGGAGAACTCTGGTGTATTTTCACTTATAGTATCCCACTGAATCTGTAGTAACAACAGGGAAAAGAAATGTGACAGACTAAGAAAAATCTCATGGAAAGGCACAAAATGAAAACTATATGTATCCTTAGGTGGCTTAAAATGTCATCATTTTACTGCTTTTGTTCTTTGGTATGCACCTGGACCATAGCATTTTGCTAGCGTGTGGGACATCCATGTAATTGCTAAGGCCTTCTGGAGATTCAAGAGTTTGCCCTGATGGAATACAGAAGGAATATACCCCTAGAGGATGGAAATTTTGGTCTGTACCTGCAGTACTCTCCCAAACATGTAACCTTGCCCCCAGTTCATGTCAAATGACACCAGCCTTCAAGGAATACATTAGTTGCATGTTCATGAAAGCACCAACCTCCTGATTTATGTCTAGTTTTAGACTCATTTTTTTTAAGATTCCTAAGAATCAAAGACAACATCGTTATTAGTTATTCATAAAGCAGCACCTTCCAATGAAATCAATGCAATGATTCTGGAATTTCTACTGTAAGATGTTTCTAGAGAGAATGCATAAATGGATTACGTGGAGATAAAAATGGCCAGCATCCAATGAAAAATCATCAAACAACCTGAAAAGGGCACATTTCTTGTTATATATTCGTTATTGTAGATAAAAACAGAAAAAAAAAAAAGACACGATAAAAACATGTCAAAAAACAGGAGTGAAGGAGGTGAGGTGCCTCCCTCCCTCTCCCCCAGTAAGTAATTTTCTAGCAGAAGCTATTTGCATTATAAAAGAAACCTTGTAAAAGGTGTGGGCACATACAACTGTTTTTATCAAGGAATTATTCACTTTATTCACTTTGATACTGCTGAGAATTTGACAGCACTATTCTTAAATTAGATTTTTGTCATGAATACCTCGATGTTTTGTACTCTGTGTACAGTAGGCCTCATACCATATTCTTAAAGACAAAAATAATTCTTTTGTTTTCAGCTGAGTAGCTTGGTAGGACTTTGATAGACTGAATAGTGATGAGGGAGACATAAATAAATAAATAAATAAAGACTTAGAGATTACTAAAATCTAGCATGCCTGTACCTTACAAGGGAAAATATGGGGTGGTAGTATAGGGAAGAAATCTTTCTGGGACCAAATGAAAGCTCCATACAAAAGTACCTGGATGTGTTTCATATAATTGTCTAACAATCTTCTCTGACCTTCCAATATTAAAAAAATCATAGGGAAATGCAATAAAATTGGATCCATGTTCTGTTTATTCTTCTATTAAAAAAAGAGTAACAAATAACATTTAAAATACTTCTAGTGTGTACATAGATTTGCAACACCTGTAGCCTTCAGAATGAATAACTTGCATATTTTTGTGTGGCTTACATGGCCTTACTGGGATCTAACGAGAAATAGTGTCTTGCTTTAGTGGCTGTCATTTTCAGACAAATGTAAGGCTGGTAGAAATGAAATCATCCTGGTGAACCAACTTGTGTGGACAGCTGACTTCCTTTAGCTGTTTTAAAGACTTCAGCCAAAATCAGTTTTTCATTTTTTATGCTTCTCCTCCAATATAACCCCAGGAACAAGAAAAGTTTGCATTCTATCCACATAAAAAGAAATAGAGTGCTTTCCTTCTGTTCTTCTAAACACTTATGCTTGAGACAAAGAAATGCTGTATAAAAAATTGTACAGCCTGTGGCACAGAACAATACACAGCTTGGCCAGTAGGCCTTGTGTGGAAGAGAAAAAAAAAATAAAATCATGAACAACAGATCCCAAGAAAGAACATCAGATGTTATTATGACTTTCTTTTAAAATTAAAATGGTCCTGTTTTAAGAGAATTCTTCCAAAACTTCATACATGAAAACAAAAAAAAAGGGAAAGATTGTAGATTATAGTTGACTATTAGAAACAAAAATGGAAAATGTACATTTAAAAATGATTTATACTATTTTTATGTATAAATTATCTGTACCGTATGAGTTGTGTTTCATACATAAATGTTCTATTGATAATTTATTTTAAATATTTGGATAAGGATTTACCCTTTGGCAAGAGTGAGGCAGCATGGAGAACATAAACCAAGAATCAGTGTAATCTATTTCTTCTAGTGAAAAATATTTTTATTTGTTGAGATTTCTTTCTCAATGGACTAAATGCAGTTTTGATTTGATTTAATATTTCTAATTCCACATACTAAGTCCATTCTTTTCCAGACTTAAATAACTGCTTTTCAATGAATGATGCAGCTACTCTTCAGCATGCTAGATCCTGCCTCACTTATGCACAGTTTCAGCTGAACTCTGTGAGAGTTCTTTCTTCTAAAGAAGTAGACATCTGAGTTCTAACTTGTACTGAGCATTTTTGGATTTTTCAACATGCTTGATGCCAAAACATAATGCTGTATGACAGTATTGTAAGCTAACAAAATGAGCATTCACTGTATCCTCCATTTTCTTTCCACTGTAATGGAAAAGCCCATGATGTTAACCATTTGCCGAATACTATTGCTTGCATTAATTCCTTACATGCAGTACGTCTTTTCTTTCTAAATTACTGCTATGTGCAGTATTTTCTATTTTAAAGGAGCATGGCAGCCTGGCAAACAGTTGCTAGTAACGTTCAGTCTGACACCCTCTTGTAGGGAAGTGCTTTTACTCATCTGCAGCCTCACTGAGGCTTTGTACCCAACAACTATCTTATCCGCGTTCAACAACGTACAGAGCTGGATATCCAGATCTATCTCACAGGTAACCTTAATACTCTAAGCATTAGTGGTAAGACACCTTGGCTATAATTATTCCAGTCCCAACCAAACCATTTCAACACTTTTACCTACCCAAGTATTTAGTGGACTGGTAAAGTTTACAACTAAGTGATTTGAAAAATCCAGGGTCCTGCCCATTTTAAGCAGATGAAAAGGTATAATTCTAAAACAGTGACAGGATTTTAGTTCAGAGTTTTCATCCAAAACTTCCATGGCCCCAGGTATGCGATGTACCTCCATGTCTGCTTGTTGCTCCTGACGCAGTTCAGTCACATTTAGGTGACTGTGAACGAGTGCAGTCTGCAAAGCCTGTTGGGGTTTTTCAGGCTGAAAAACACTTTATAAATGTAAAATATTGTATTATTACAGCTGCCTCTAAGAGAGAAGTTGTGTTTAGCAGAACGTTCGGAAAGAAAATTTACAGAAATTTATTACAAGCTTAATTTTGTTTCCAAACCACAGTCACTAGAGATTCAGACTGTTTATCTTGAATGGTACCTGCCAAATTTTGATGAGATGAAATTCCCCCCTCCCCATTTAAAAGAGCAGGATTGACCACAGTCATACTTCAGACTTTAAAGTAACCTGCATTATTAGGTTTTCTTCACATTCCAACTCATCTGCCTTAGGGTATTAAACCTTACTTTCATCTCTTTGAGGTTCAGCATTTCCAAATCCAAGCCATAAGGCCATGTCTAGACTACAAACTGAAAAGTGGGTTTGAGTGCAGACATGCGCACACTCAGCCACATGTCCCACAATTTTCCATCTATACTTTTGTACGTAGCCCGCTTACAGCTTGGTTTTAAATAATCTATGCTGTTGTAAGGAAAAACAACCTCCCAGTACTTGCTGATGAACCATTACTGTGATTGATTTTGCCTGGGTGCAGTCCAGGCAGCTTGCCTGAACAAAAGCTTGGCCCACACAAAACCACCGAGTATAATCAGTGTTTCTGAGTATAGAAAGTGTTTTTCCACCTCCTGGCACTTATGCTAAAATAATGCCTTGCTATTAGTTTAAGGGTTTGTGGTGTGAATTATGGGAGAGCTAGGTCTTGAGAATATTCCGAGATCCACACATGCTTGACAGTACAGATGCAAATCCTAGACCTTGTAATGGCCCCAAAGTCACAAGATTAGATTAATGAGATATTTTCAAGTACACCGCCAACTTTTGATGCTGGAGCCCAAACCAATTAGAGTTCGGGATACGGCCTGAACTTTTACCATGCAAAGATTATGTGTGCCACAAAGCTGAAGGCTAGATTTGGAAAGCAAACAGTGCTGCTGCTTCTCAGATGTTTTGCTGAAGGTAATAAGGCAAACAATGAGGGACTTCAATCCTCTGCAAAATCCCTAGCCAAAAAGGACTTTAATAACCAAGAGTAATCCTGAAATATGATTACATTTAGCAGCCTCTGTAATTCTGGGACTGTCTTCCTTCCTTTAATCTTTGTGTGTGGGATAATTAAGATATTTTGAAGTTCTTTCAGGTATTGTAGTTTCACAAAGTGGTGTTTAGTCTTATGTGGTGATGTGGTATTAAGTCGCTGCTACACTATCTATTGTATCAAAACGAAGAATGGTTAGTGATACAAAGAAGAGTCAAATAGAACTGGAGGATTCCCAAGACTGCCTTTCAAGGAAGACCCCTAGATTTTTTACACTGGCATAACTGCATGTGGCATGAGAATGAAACCAGAGCCTCGGTGCGGAATGCCTGTAGGAAGCAGTGCGTGTTGGAGGGGAAGGGGACTTCGAGGGAATGAGGGACTACATTCGCTAATGACTTCTAAGCAGACTAACCTTTTAGTCAGGAGGAATGAGAAAAAGTCATGAATAGAATAGAATAGAATAGAATAGAATAGAATAGAATAGAATAGAATAGAATATCCCAAGTTGGAAGGGACCCACAAAGATCATCGAGTCCAACTCCTGGCTCCACAACAGGACCACCCAAAAATCAGACCACATGTCTGAGAGTGTTGTCCAAACGCTTCTTGAACTCTGACAGGCTTGGTGCCGTGACCACTGCCTTGGAGAGTCTGTCTCAGTCCTCCCTCAGATGTTCGGAAAAAGGTCTGGGAAGGACCGCCATCATATTATAAGCATAAGTGTGCTGACATGAGTGATAAACATTAAGTAATGGAGAAACTGAAAAATACAAACTATTTGTAACAAGATGGATAAATCAAGTATTTTATAACTGCTATTCAATAAATATGAGTTCTGTTTAACATAGAAATGTTAATCTAATAATACAAATTAAATAAAAGTGAATAAAAAGACCACATTGGTTTCTGCATATAGACTCTTATAGTTCATATTGGCCTTTTAGATGTATCTGATGAAATACCATTTTCCTGTGTTGGTGATGACATGCCATTGCTTTGTTACGTTTTAGACTATGAGATCTCACATGACACCTACTGGACAGATGTTTTAAGTTAATTTAACGTGCACACTGAACACAGATTATAGGCACACTGCCAGCAAATCTCTTTGTGATTTTACTGCATGGAGACTCAAAACACAATTTCTTTTAAGACAATTGAAAGATTTCCATTGACTTAAATGAGGTTTGAACTGGACCCTTAGAAAAACTTAATGCTGTAGCAAAAGCATGCATTGTTCTTCCTTACTATTTATAAAAAAAGATCTATCTTAAGCAGTTTATTGCCAAACACATAACATTCTTGACAGCATTTCCTAGAATGAAAAATGAAACGAAGTGTCTGATGGCCATATATACCACTGCCCTTTGTAACATCATATTCATTCATTTTTGTTTATACTTGTTGACTAAATGAATAGTAATAAAATAACCACTTTCCTCACTTCATTTAAAAACAGAGAAAGTCATTAAAGTCTTACTGAGTAAATTAGTTCCAGTAGTTCAGTTTTAGTGCTTTTTTAACAGACCTTATAATGATACCGAGTGTTGACAAAAATTATGTTTTGGGCTGCCCAGAACAAGTATCTTGTTCTGAGTAAGATACCCTTCTTTAATGTTGTCCATATTATTTTTTAGAAGGAGCACAAAATATGCATTCTTTGCAAAATGTGTAACATGCTACATATGTAAATGCTGTACAGTTCAGGTAGGAAGCAGGTGTAAAACTGGATAACTGGATGTAGGACAGAGTGGACTCAACCTTAAAGTTCACATAAGCATTTAAGACAAGCATTTCAGCATTTACTGACATTTTCTACAACTATAAAACAGGAATTATGCTAGAACTTCTTGAATTCCTAGAAGTAGAAATAATTTAGGTATTCTTTAAAAGAAGAAAACTCTCAGATATTGTTCCTTAGTATTTTAACAAGTTTTACAGCAACAGCTAATTTGCATGTCATAGAAACCAGTACAATTCTTTCCCACTAATTTTTTACATAAATGGATGCAAAATGCATTGCCACCTACTAGTTACCAGAATCTCCTGAGAATGCTAATCTTATGAAATCTGCCCCCAAATTGCCTTCTGGACCTGCCTGACTTACTAGCTCCTTATAGCATTGTGCAAGTTCATGGCCTTGGTAAGAACCTCAAACACTTTTCCTCTCTTGAAATAACATCCTGTCACAAGCTGAAAAAAAAATAAATATATATATATATATATACATCTCTGGAAAGATACCCTCACAACCCTGTATCTCCTCTGTTTGTTGCTAAAGGTGCTTCTTGTGCAGAGGAGTCAGGTGGACAGAAATGGAAACGCCAGGCAGTCATCACACCTCTGGCACTCAATAGCTTGCCAGAGTTTGCTATGGAGAAAGGAGGGAGTCAGTATGGGATACTATACAACAGGTGGGTGGAAGTGAGCACCTGGGATGCGAAAGTCTGAAGGGAAGCTGGAAGGTAGGATTTTGTGATGCTACCCACCCAGCCACACCCAGCAGGTATAAAGTCAAGAGGAAAATAAAGATTGTGCAGGTCAGAGGCAGATACCAAAGCACCGTCTCTTCCTAGCTGTTCAATACAAAGCTGGCTTGCTACATCCAGCCTTCAGGAGGAAACGTGCATCTCCTGGACTTACAGGGGGCAAAGCTGGTACCCACCAAGGAAGAATCACGCCAGGGATTTCCACCTGTAGGATTTTCCATCTACAGCAAAAACTGTTGTGTTGGCCTGATCAGGCAGGCATGAGTGTGTGAGATGAGAGCTACATATTAGATGAAAACTGCCAGAAGGGAGGACGCTACTCTGTTTTTCCTCAGAGTGAAAATTTACTGGAAATATTCCTACTGGAAAACAAATTCAGATGTTGACAGTTATGAAAGCTTTATTTGTACAATGTCTCCATGCGAGGATACATTTTAGAAAAGCAACCCTGTGAAAAGCTTTGAAGAATTGCAGAAAGGCCGAGCGAACAAACAGACCGTTGTGACATTTCCCTGCTTGACTAATGGCAGCACCTCGCTTACACCAGTTTCTAACTCCAAATGGACTTAAGACTGAAATCCCCAAACAAATCTCCCTCACAACAACCGCGCTTTGCATTGGAAAATTAATGTCTTCGTTGCCTTAAGATTACAGATGTGAAGAGTGATGAGATTTTGGGTAGGGGGTAAGAGGCCTAACACACGGTGAGGAGCCCGCTCAGTTTCTTGCCACTGCTAGCGCGGATGCATCGTCCTGCTGGTCTGTACGGACAGAGCTGAATCTCCGGAGAAGTAGTCATTTTAAGTTCATCATCGCTGATCATCTCTGCTGACAGCAGCCTCATTGTTAAGCTGTTTTGTAACCATATCGCTTTAACTACATTTTAATTCCAAATGCTAGTCTGTTGTGATCATACAGATACATAGAGCACCAGCTGAAGACTGAACCCCCACTGCACTTCAGGCTAGAGGACAGTTTTGCTTAAAACTCTGTGATTAAGCAAGCACAGCTAATATCTGTTTATTACTGTAAAGATATACCAAGAGACTTCTAGGCTCAGATAAGATAAGATAAATAATCCTTTAAAACCTGATGTCATGCTTAAGGCAGGGATTATCTTGCTGCTGTTAAACCACCATTATGTTAAAATCAAAAAGTCAAGATTAATCAAAGGAAAAATCAAAACTGAGCAGTAACATCTGGTAAGATTTTATTTTTTGACTAAAATTTCTTCTGCAAGTAAGCTCAGAAAGATAAGATTATTATTATTATTTATTTTCTGACTTGGATCAAAAAAAAGATTTTGAAATCTAGACACCTACTGCTGCAAAGAATTTCCATTCTTTGTTCTTCCCTGAAGTGTTTTGATACTAAATTTTATCTGCAACATACAGAATGGGTGGAATGTATTGAATATTCATTCCCATCTCTCAACTTCATGGCAATAGCATTTTTTAGACTCCTATCCAAATTGAGTGTGCATGTGTTTCTATACATTATATATGTGTACACGAGTCAACAGCAACAACAAAATGTTCTTGCTGTAAAATGCCTAAAAACTGTTAAGGACTTAGCCCTAAGATTTTGGAAACTTGACTCTCGGTGAGAATTTTGCCAATTCCTTAGCTAGGGCTGTAGGGTGGTCATATTTCTGTTTAGTAGAAATGTAATTTTGTTGCTTTAAGACAGATACTAGAGCATTTCAGTGACCGGACCTTCCTCTGGCAGGGTTCTATTAGCTTCTTCTGTTAGGTTTTCTTTTACTTGTGAATTCAAGGCAAATAAAGTTGCTGGAAAGGAAATCTGGAATGGGTTGTAGTGTCTGTGTAGGCAGGTGGTACTCAGTTCTGTATCTTATTTGACTCACTCACTCATTGCACGAAACAGTTTGGGACTTAAAAAGAACAAGGTGGCTAAAACTAACTTCAGGTAGGAGGAAAGTATTAATAATTGAGACTAAAAACCAATGTGCTGAAATGATGTTCCTATGGATCCTTTGAGACAGGGCCACAGCTAAGCCCTTAGTTAAGTCCACTTTAACGGAGGTTCCCAGTGTTTGAAACTGTTTGGGGTGATAACAGGGAAACATTCCCTGGACTGTAGAAGTTCCTATATGTGCAACGAATAGAGATTTTCAATACTGTACAAATGCACTGTAATATTTTATGTGTTCATTTTAATAAAGTAAGCTGTATGTGCTTTGTTCAATTATGTTCTGGTTTGTGTGTTATGAGTGAAACCCTGATACCAAAAGCATGGTAAGTCTGTGAATTCGTTGTGCAGGATGGGCCATTTCTGTCTCTTGGCAGGGAAGGGATTACACAATACTACAATTATTAAAATTCTAATTTGGGGCCACGTTTTACCCTCAGGTACTTCCTTAATTTCAGTAGGAGTTGTGCATATTTATCTGATTGAAGAATTTGGACATTAGCATTCTTGGTGAAGGTAACGTTTTTCTTTAACAAGAACCTGCACCAGCCAAATCTAGGATCTGAATATAGCAGGGATAGGTTTCTTACCAGGAGACAAATGTCAGTAACTGTTCTGTTTTGATAAGGGAAAGTGATTTCCTTGTAAGGGAGTGGGAGATGGAGCAGAAGGAAGGAAAGAAGGATCTTCTTCCAGATACCTTGTAGGCTTGTTTTTAAATTATGACTTCAGATCTAACAACAGGTTTGGCAAGTGTTTGCTTAGCAAATCCTGAACCTATGCCAGATTTTCTTAGCTGGTTTGTTGTAGAGTGTGCATTTTTTAAATACACTGTAATCATTTCAGACCACGTAATTAGAAACACAAAGCAGTTTACTGAAACATAGTGATATATTAAGAGTTCAGTTAATTACATGTAAAGAAACAGGACAGACTTCAAAACCCTTACTCAGTTGCTATTTTATTTGCAACTGGGGCATGTTGATGGGACTTTGCCTGCTTAACATTGAGTAGGAGTTTCAGAATTTTAACCTGAGGGTAAAATTTTCAAAAGCATTTAAGTGACTGGCGCACTGAAAATCAATAGGACTTTTACTCCTTAGGGCAACATTTTAGAAAGTATGTAGATACTGAAGTCCAGTTGACTTCTGTGTCTATGCATATTAAAAAATCCTGCTTTATTGCCTCAAATCTCAAAAAAAAAAAAAAAAAAAGCGTTACATTTCACTGCCACCTAAGAGTTTCCCAAAAATGTTACCCAAATAGACAAGCCATTGTCCCTATAGTTTTATGCTTCTAAAACCCTGTTTTGTTTTTACTTCTTCTGTATTCAGAAAATCATAAAACATACTTCGGGTGATAGTAAGCCACATTGTCTTCAGTCAGGTCTTAAAATCTTACTACAAATGCTCAAGAAGAGGTGGCGATGATAATTAATGCAGGCAGTTCTTCACTCTGCTGCAAATTTGCCTTGAATTTCAAAATAAACTTAAATATTTTCCTTTTTTTAGGCTATATTTAAAGTCTTTTTTTTTTTTTTCTTGATAGAAGTGATGAATTGCTTCCTTTGAAGGCAAAGCCTGACCTAAATTATTCTGTCTACCTTATGTATAAGAGAAAGTAGAAAAAAAAATAAAACTGCAGTACAAAATCTTAGGGAGAGGAAGAAGACATAAATCAGACCTAATTAACCATTCCCATTAATGACAATATATGTTGTGTCTTCTGTTGGATCACTCAAGTGTAATTTAATGAGAAAATTTAAAATGGACACTTAATTTAAAAAAAAAAAACACAGTATTTAAAAACTCTTTGGTTTGGGAATTTGCGGGTGGGGGTATCTCGCTAACATGATTTCTGTGTGAGTTTTAGAAGTATGCTAACTTGTTGCACAACAGCTTACAAGTTCTCAACAGTTACATTTATTACAATTTTACCTCACTTTCAGACAAGTTCTCTTATCATGCTCCAAATCACATTTTATGCTGCTTTGAAGTACGTTACTAATATGCTTATTGCTTAACAGAAAATAGCCTGACAGTCATTTCTGTTTTAAGGTGCAAAGTAATAAACGTCAGTCTCTTTTTTTTGCAGTCATTTATCTGAGCCTGTACTTTGGAAACAAGTCAGAAGTGCAGTGCTCTAATGGTCTTCTCTTTGGGTCTAACAACAAAAATACAAAAATTAATTTTACTCCTTTCTTTCCACGCAGCCATCGTTCTAATCCAGGCCCTTTCCTGTCATTATTTAAAATGGGCAGGTCCAAATTTAGGAAAAATTGGAAAAATCCTTCTTATTTTGTGCGTGTTCAGCAATCACATGGATTGCAAGGACGAGGCTCTCTGGCAGTCATTTGTACTTGTCCATGCATACCCTTCTGTTCCCTGTGGCTGTTCTGTGCTGCTCAACAGGTGTGTGCACTCCGCACAAAACTTTGCCCTTTGGACATCATTATAGTGCCTCAGAAACACGGAGGGTGGGATCCTGACAGGCTTAAGAATGACCATGGAGTCACCTATAAAGAAGGGAATTCTCTTTTGGGACCTTTACAGAGCATACGTATTGCACGCAATGTATTCTGCATACAGGGAGAGAAGTATGTGTTTCTGCACCACAGAACATGACGAAAGCACAACTGAAGGTGCGGATACCTCTGGATACCATTCCCTGTGAAGAGTGATGGATGGCTTTACCACTATATCTAGGTCCATCAAAAGCAAGGCTGTTAAGATACAAGAAGCAGTTAGGCAGAAAAAAAAAAAAAAAAAAAAAAAAACATAGTTAAAATGTACCACCTCATCCCTGGGTACATGTACAAACATTCAAATTAATCTGGTTAACAGGTTAACCAGAGCTGACAGAGTTAACAGGGTTAACAGGTTAACCCTGAGCTTTCCTGACAGCCACTTTTCGAGGATCTGAATACACGGGGGGCTGTGGGCAGCCACGCCAAGCAGCAGGACGGGCTCAGGGATCTCTCAGAGATCTCTCAGGGATCCTTGAGAGCAGTGAAATCCAGCCTCTGTGCCCTCCACTCTGAGCACTCAACCGTCCTGACGCAGGTACAGCCAGTGTGTCCTGGCTGATCTTAAGTGTCATAATGGCAGATAAAGGAAAGAGAATTTATTGCCTGCGACTCAAAGCATATAGGGTTTTATAGATCAATAAGAACATCCTGAGTTATGCCCAGAGGCAAAAAGGAAGCCAGTACAGACTTCAAAGACCTTGTGTAATATATTCCTTATGGCCAATATTACAGATTAAGCACAGAGCAATGTTCCACACAATCCATTGAATCTGACTAGAATAAGGACAGACTATGCATTCATTGTATTAGTCTGTTTTTGAGGCCACGAAAGCATAGGCAACTTATAGCCTTCACCTCTGAGAACTCATCACAACCATCTGAGTAAAGGTAGCAGAAATCACTTTAAGTCTAGGAACCCCTTCTGAGCTGAGCTTTAGGAAACACCTTTTGATTGTGAGGTTTGCTCAGGAAGAATAACAAAATCTGATTGACCAGCATCCCTTTCCCTCATGTGACTCCTAATCTCTTTCAGGAAAACTCAGCCAAAGTGAAAGACTGCAAACGTTTGGCAAGAGAAAGGATAAAGTCAATTGACTGAGAAACTCCTCAGAAGCCTGCTTACCTCTCAAAGCAGGGAGGCTGACAGCGCTGCCAGAGGTACTGAAATCATGAGATTTTCACACAATATTTGTAATAAGTGGAAATTGCAAATGAAATTAAAATGTCTACAACCTACTAGTGCACAGAAAAACAAGGTAACAAGGTAATCTGTGTTATCTTTCTTATGACAAATTCAGGACTAAATTTTTCTCTTACAAAGCCTTTATTAGGCTTGTCCTGAGGTCTTCCTTCTCTGAGTGATGAGACCAAGAGAAGCATGTGACAAACTTAATGGTTTCCTATAGCCCAAATTTGAAAGGATGAATTTTAGCTTTCACTGAAAACTGAGAAGGTTAAGGCTTAGCAAGCTCCTTGCAGGCTCAGTCCTACAGGCAATCCAAGTTCCCATACATTTTTCTTGTGAGAAGGTTGTGTGCCATATTTCAAAGGAAACACCTCCCAAGGAAATCTCTGACTTTCCCAAGTCTTGTGTAATGTGGGAAAATCTTTCTAACTAGGAAGAGGTCCCCTGACTAATATCCACAGGTACTGTGGAGAACTGGAAAATGAGTTCCAGGTTTTTAATTATATTGGATCAGTTCAGCTCAGAGACTATCCTACAGGGAAGGTGAGATGTGTGAAGCTCTGTGAATATGAGAAAAAATGAGGTAGAACTTGAACACAGGCAAAGTAGACCTTTGGTTAGCTGCTGCTGAAGGAGAATAATGGTCAAATATTAATGGTTCTGTAACATACATATCTTCTTTGACAATTTGCTTAAGGAAGCTTTCATTTTCTACTTTATTTTACAGGGAAGATAAAATGTACACCTTCACTTCTGTGGTTAAATAAGACGTTCCACGAGAGTGAAGCTCAGAGTTTTGTCAGGGGTTAGCACTGATCCCACTCCTCCGTGCACTGCCCCGCTGAAAGATCTCACTCTGCCTTGCAACATTCTTGTTATTCCAGAACTGGGTTGGGCTACTCATAATAGATGCAGGCAATCAACTCACTTCCCCACACACAGCTCCACCAGAAAAACTCACTTCACCTTGCACCACTCCTGTTTTTCCTGTGTCTTTTAAGCAGAGGCTATCAGTTCGGTACTGGCTGCGGATCTGTCCTTCCTCCGGCTGAAGCCCACAGTAACTTGCTCAGCGGCACAGGAGGGAAACGGTGCTGATACAGACGAATGTCTGCTTGTGACTAGGATGAAACAACCCTGCCTTCTCTCAATTTCTGGGGTTTTGACCTTGTCAGCAGAGGTAACTGATCTGTATTCCAGCTTTGCTTTCATTACAGCAAATAAAATCCAGCATGACTCTATAGATATCAACTCAGTTACAAAGGCTGTGGGACTAGAGGCTAATCTTTACATGATGTCACCTCCTGCGTGGCTGTACTTTCTCCCAAGGAAAATGTTTCCTTTTAATCGGAACACTATAGCTTTCAGTGTTGATCACAGTTGTTTTATTTATAATGGAAATCTACAGAGCGTTCACTGCTGATGCAAACAAGCATTGGCCTACTGACAGCATCTCAATTTACACTAGTGTTTGGATTTGGGCCATGTAATTTTATGGAAAATCAAGTAAGTGTGTGACACAATAAAAGCACATGCCAAAATAAGGACTATTCTTCCCTCTTTGTTTTCTTTATTACATGAAATAATACATTTAAAATACAAAAATGCTCTAGGCAATGTGCAAAACTAAAAAAGACGAGTTTGGTGAATGAGCATAGTGAGAGGCTATGAATATGGACATTTTGTGCTAAGGAGCCTAGAGGAGATGCTTTTATGCATGGTGATCCAGAAATACATACTTGTAGCTGTGCACACCAGGGAGAGAATATTCCCCTAAAACAAGTAGTTTCTCCAGCAGTGTTCCACACAGTTGATCAAAGCTGCATAATTTAAAACATCTAGAGGCAACTTTAAATTATTCACTATAATTTTTTTTAAGCCATCTTGGCATATAGCAGGCAGCCTTTGTGTTACTAGGGGTTTCCTGCAAGATCCGCAAACTTCTGCATCCTCACGGAACGGGCAAGTTTTTCTGAGGGGCGCCCTGGCAAGGAGGGGAAGGGACTTCACATGGCAGGAGCCACAGAGGCTCCTTCTGTCCCTTAGTGCCAGGGACATGAGGCCAAAGTGCCCGTCGTGGTTCCCGGGCTTTGGGATGCCCTCAGAGCCCGAGGAGGGCTCCCAGCACCCAGCACCCAGGACCCAGCACCCAGCATCCAGCCCCTCCTCTGCTCGCTGCCCGCTCCCATTGGGAAGAGGTCTTCGCAGGCTGCTGTAGGGATCCCGCCCCTTTTGTGGCTTTTCATTCTGAAGCTCTCCACAACTTTACACCTGAACGGATGCCAAGCCTCTCTGAATATATAAGGGAAACGTCCAAGAGCGACTGCAGAGTTCCCGAGAAGCAGCAGCATAGAAACCTTTCACCGGGCTCCCTCGGAGACCGCCCCAGCCATGCTGCTCCCTGCCGTTCACTTCTCCGCCTTGCTCCTCGCTTGCATCTTCGCCAAAAGCTTCTCGGCTTTCAAGAACGATGCCACCGAGATCCTTTACTCGCACGTCGTCAAACCCGCTCCGGCGAGCCCCGGCAGCAACAGCACGCTGAACCAGGCCCGGAACGGCGGCCGGCACTACGCGGGCACGGCGCCCGAGCGCGGCAGTGAGTATCCGTCCGTCCGTCCGTCCGTCCACCCGCCGACCCCCTCTCCTGCGGGGTGCTGCCGGGGGGAGAGGTGCCGGGGGTGAAGGACGATGCCGGGGGGACGCTGCCGGCTGTCCCCCGGGGGTTGCTGCCGGCTCTCCTCCTTCCCCCGGCTGTCCCGGGGGAGGGAGGGGATGGGAAGCGCCCCCCGGCCCGGCTCGCCCTCCCTCAGCGGGCTGTGGGGGCTGTCGGGGCTGCTCTCAGGCGCAGGACGGCCAAACCTCCCATTTCTCTTCCCGCTCTTTGGTTTTGCTTCCTGCTGGAGCGCCTACCTGCTTTACACCTCCAGCGGGAGTAAACAAATGAGCTCGGCATTTACCTGGGAGCCCTGCTCCGACTTGCCTCCCGTAGTTTCCTCCTGGGTTTTGTGTACGTGTGTCAGATGCGCGGGGAGCTGGGAACCTCCCGCTGACTTTATCTGCTCCTTCCCTGACCGCCTCCCTAAAATGAAAGAAATCCAAACAGACACCCGACCCACCCACAGCGAGACGATAAAAATAGAGTCGGCCCTGGAAAGGGAGGGCACGAAGCGGCCCCCACAGCGCGGAGCCACGCCAGGTGCCGAGGGAAGGGCCCCCACGCGTCCCCTCACGGCCAGGCGGCCGGGGCAGCCAGCAGCTATTCCCTGTCACCGAGCTGTCACTGGAGAAAAGCTGAGCCAGGAAAGACGTAGAAACAGGGGAGACAAACTCGGATCCGCCACCGGCTGCTCCCAGGTACATTCCTGAGCGCAGCTGCAGGAAGGGAAACTTGAATTTCATCCGCAAGTCGGGCGGGATCAGCCCCTCAGGTCGCCCCGCAGATCTGCCCACCCTGAGGCGCAGGGGACAGGCGAGTGGCCTTAACTCCATGTCCCCTTTCCCAACTGGCTTCCCAAAAGTCAACAGAAGCAGCCCGCAGCTGTGATATGTAGATGGACCTTCAAAGCCTCTCATGATTCACTCTGAAATGTTTCTGGTAATTACTTATATTTTAAAGGCGTTAGTTAATTGCATTGTGTGTAGAATCTGCGTCGTAATTGTCCTGCAGAAAGAGGGAGAGCATAGCCAGTAAAGACTGCTTATTAAAATTAAGCACGCTGTGGGCGTTTATTTCAAAGTGTAATTACTGAAATAAACAGTTGTGTTTATTGCAGGGTGCAGAGCTGCACATACAGACGGGTACAAACATGCCTGTATTAGAAGCTCTGCATTTTCATTCTATGTCAGTTGCCCGAGAGAATTTGCAGGATCCTCTATGTTACACATAGCGTAGAGATTACTACAACCAGACAGATGCCTTCTGCTCTGAAGGCAGAACAGCCACTCAGAAATTGCTACTGCTAGTCATTCAAACTGTATGCAGAACACCATTCCCTGGCAACTTGAGCTGTTATCACTTCCACAGTGTCTGTGTTCAGAGCATCAGTGCTCATGGGAGACTCAGTCTGCTGTAACCGTGGAAGGACAAGAAACATACTATTTAAAATTAATTTAAAGGCATATAAACAGTTTCCAAAGCACTGTTTTCCCCCTTGCTAATGATCCAACATAATTGTTGTAAACATCACAGAGCAAGTTCCCTAGACTGAGAACAAGCAGGAAACATTTCTTCCCTTGGGGCATTTTTTCTCTTCTGAAAGGTATGTCCCTGTGAAGAAGGACAGAGAATAAAAGTGCCTCTTCTCGCACAACTGCTGAAGTGCGTATCCTTATGATTCCTTTATGCTGTACCCAGAGATACCATCAGTGCTTGAGTCCCTTGTGTTGGGGGGCACAACAGTAAAAAGATGTCCCGTAAAGATTACAGCCTCCTTTAACTCCTGCAAAATGCAGACTGTTAATGTGAAAATGTCTGGTTAAGGAGATGTTTGCATTCCGAATCTCAGTGTCTGTCATTCTGTGCACTCTGCAGATCGGGTTCAAGTTGGCTGCCGGGAGCTGAGATCCACCAAATACATTTCAGACGGCCAGTGCACCAGCATCAACCCCCTGAAGGAGCTGGTGTGTGCTGGTGAATGCCTCCCTTTGCCGCTGCTCCCCAACTGGATTGGAGGAGGGTACGGAACCAAGTACTGGAGCAGGCGGAGCTCGCAGGAGTGGAGATGCGTCAACGACAAAACTCGCACCCAGAGGATCCAGCTGCAGTGCCAGGATGGAAGTATAAGAACCTACAAAATAACTGTGGTCACGGCCTGCAAGTGCAAGCGCTACACCAGGCAGCACAATGAGTCCAGCCACAACTTTGAGGGAACCTCTCAAGCAAAGCCCATCCAGCATCACAAAGAGAGAAAAAGAGCCAGTAAATCCAGCAAACACAGTACAAGTTAGAAGTCAGACATTCTCTCCTTTCTCACCTCCTGCTCCTCCTGCCAAAACTGAGCTCACCTGTAACCGTTTGCTTTACAGTTCTGACTGCTTAAAGACAAGTCTGCCATTGCTGTGCTCTCAGCTGACGCTGCACGCTTATTGCTTTGACCAAAACCAAAAGGGGCATTCTCAGCATATGGACGATTTGGGTGATTTTCCAAGTGCTCAAGATGGGGAATAATACAAGCCTTCCAAACCCACACTTTAAACTTTGACATTTTCTCCCGCCATGGAGGCATAGAAAAGTTGCCACACATATTCACTGAAGTCTATTTTGTAAAAAGATGCTTTGTTGTGTGTTTTCGTGAGAACAGTTAATTATCACGTCTGTTGCCTTCTCTATCATGTTTTATGAACTTCTGACAACAGCTTAAAATACAACACCTAGTATCTGCTTTCAGATTCATTCTAAAAAAAATGCCTTGCATGCTCATCTTTTATCTCAGTATACCAAAAATTAAAATATGCATGGCAGCAATCAAAAAGTAAAGCTGAACAAACTATTTATTTGTTGTTGTAATTATTTAATGAGCTTTTATGTGTGTTATTTCCTTCCAAAATGTTCCTATGTTTATAGCTTTTCTCATGTATCAAAGTATTTTCCTATGATTTGTGGCTGGATTAGAACATACATTTTGTAGATAATGTAAAATAGACGTTTTAGCATTCTTGGTTTATATATTTTCATTTTGAACATTCATAGACTTAGATGTTATTTTGAAGTAGCAAATTAAAAATTGTTGTTTTTTTTTTTCATTCTCCACTCTGTATTATTTTTGTTTAAAAGTGTGCAATCAAAAGACAGATATGACTTCCTTTCAAATTCATTGGTTTCTTTTTTTTTTTTTTTGTACAAAAATAAATACTGCTAAGAAACTGTATTGTCTGGCTGTATGTAAGAAAATATACACATTTTAATCAGTCACAACATTTAATCTTAAAAAGTGGGAGAACATCTGCTCAAAAAAAATCTATTCATGACATTTAATATAAAAATAATATTTCTGTAGATTCTTTTTGGATGTAAAAATCGTTCACGACTGAACAGATGGTGCTTATTAACAGTCCAAACTAGGTTCATATTTAACAATTCTCAAGTTGTACACTGCAGAAGAAATGTGTATTTGGGAAGTTTTACAAGCTAGTAAAACACCACATTTTTTTACACTAAGGATGATGATCAAGTCAAAGACAAATGGTAAAAATAACAGTCAGAAAAAAATCTTTCCCATGCAGCCAATGCAGTCTTGCACATCGTCCACAGATCATTACAGGACATGTCAGGAAATATATAGAAAACAACCTACTTTTCAACACATAGTCCGTGAATCATCTGGTCTTAATCTTTCAAACTATACTGAGGTAATACGGGCAAGATTTCATCACAGGACACTGCTGTTCAATAAATGATTAACTTTTACACCCTGTTTGCACCCAAAGATAAGACGACAGCAGAGAGTAATGAAAAGTCTTGCCTAATAATAAGGTGTCACATGAGCTCCTTTTAACCTTCTCATTGTTTTCTCATTCAATCTTGCATTTTAATTTCAAAGGATTCATCATGAAGTTCTTAGCTCAGATCTTCCTTGGTTGTAAATAGAAACTGTTTGAAAATCATTGCTGCTGCTTGACTTATTGGATCCTGACTTTTAACGACAAAATTTAATGACTTTTCCTCAAAGCTACTTTAAAGAATTCTCTTAAAAATCTGCTACTTGTGCAAAGATACAAACTTTTTTTCATTTAAAGGTATATACAGGGTGGTACGATTAAAAAAATGCATCAATGACCTAGTTGCTTCAAGTTTTGTCTATGATCGTGAAACTATAAGAGCGATGAGATCAGAGACCATTTATAAATAAAATCTCTGATCTTAAAGGATTCTTCTTTTTAAGCCTAAGATGATAGAAGATGAATAAAAGAATTAGCAGGGAGAGAGGTGATGTGACATTGCAAATCAAGCCAGCAGACCTACAGAGTTCAAAGTTTTTGATTTGAACAGACATTATAGTCTCATTCAATCTCTTTTACAAGGGAAGGACTATTCCCAAATACCAAAACTTACATCAATTTTTAAATCCTCTGGCTAATTCTTCAAGATGATAAAGCAAAAAAGACTGAGATAATAGACCAAAAATTTACCATAATTCTTTTAAAAGACAATGGTCACTGCATCAGTAAGGTTGCCCTGCCTGTTTTGTGTTTGAGTGCTAGAAGAATAGTGAAAACAGGCACACATCTTGCTCATGACCCTTCTATAGTCAGTGAAGTTTGACCGTAGGAACAACGTGCATATTTAATAAGAGATTGCACTTAGCAATAGCGATAGTAACTCTTTCCTAGTTTGTCTTTGCACACAGGAACACCTGAAGGGGAATAAACTGACACACTTCCATTAAGATGACTTCATGGAAATTTGCTGAAGATGCAACAGAAAGACCATAGGGCCCATCTCAAGACTGGTATATTTGAATAAACAAGAGAAGCCAGTAGAAGCTTTATCCATCAGCAGTGACTTAACTTTGAAGTGCCACCTGAGGTACCTAGGGTCTCGTCTTTGGGCAGGACTTCAGATTTTTGCACGAGAGATCGGCAGGAAAGTAGTGTCAGAAAGAGGCTCATCCTGATGAATTTTCTTAAGGTATCTTGTCATACATCTCCTAGCTCTGAATGCTTCCACCTGGCCTATACAACCTGCTTTCTATTTCACCCTGTTACTTGCAAGACTCACAGGGGTCTGTCCAAGGATCCAGACAAAAGGCATTATACAAGTACATCCAGCTAGCTTTTTCTATATGGAGAGTCCCCGAACGTAAAGCTGTTGTGGGTAGGATATGGGCCATCGTTCTTGTATCTACAGCAGCTTTAATGAAAAAAATAGTACTGTTTAAACTGAAATAATTTAACATATGGTACATCTTCTAATGCTTGTTTCAGTGTTAACAAGGAAAGACATACATGCTATAATTTTCTTAGTTTTCACCTGAAATATTAAGTCAAATAGCTGCAATAAGCATGTGAATATTCTGAAAAAGTACAACGTAGAGGCTGATAAGTAGTTTTTACAGAGATTAGATCACCAAATAGTCTAGATTTATTACAATAAGAGTATAGAGACTTTCTCAGTAATATCCTATCTTATAAACAGACACTAAGTCCAGGGGATTCTTAAAAAAGCATTTCCTTATAGTCGTAGATTAAGCTCAATTTCATTGCCTCATTTTCAACAAGGAAATAAATACCTGTGTCACCCTTCTTGGTAGCTGGACAATCAGTCAAAACAAAGGAAGATAATCTCCACTTGCACAAAATGTCACTTTTCTGCAACTCAAGATTTGAGAAAAGAAGCAGATTTTTTGTATATGTAAAGTTAAACATCTTAGAAAGAACCTAATAATTTTGTAAGTTGTTGCACTTGCTTCAGAAAACTACAAGTGAATAAATTAGAAATAATTTGTTAATTTGCCATCATTATTTCATTACTTTCCAGTTGATGAAAACTGCCCCCAGCTAAAGGGTAAATTGTTTCATAATGAATGGAAGTCAATTTTCCTTAGACACCACTAGATAGAAACTTGGCCAGATGCTGATTGTTTTGATAGCATGGTAGCATTCAGAGGCACACTGCATGGAGGCAGTCAGTACTAGATAGCACGAGTCATTAAGGCTTTATCAATTGCGGAAGTCAGAAGGGCCTGACACTAGCAGTCTAGACAAGAAAGGCCCTTTGAGAAGTTTATTTATTCAGGTTTTTTTAGCAACAGTAACAAATCTGTTGCTCCCTCCTTTCTAGCAGCCTTGGAATCGAAAATGCCCGATCCAAGTTCAGTCATCTGGACATAAAGCAGACATTTGAATAACATCCTTCAAAACACCCAACAGATTTCTGCTAGTAAATCACTGCAGTCCTCCTAACCTTGACCTTTATATCCTTCCTGGAGAAGTCTAGCATTAATCAAGAAAGGGCTGTTCAACACATTCCACTGTGGGAGTCTTGTTGCTACAGTACTAACCTGGAGGTGTTCAGTGGAAAATTATAAGGAATCCTTAGTGTTGGAAGGTATCCTATTCTCATGATGCGTTTCCTTTCCCTTAGGCCAGGCAAGGGGCTTTGATTTTAACTTCATTGACATACATATAAACATATCTCTGGGCTAAAACTGAAATTTCTCTAGAGATTTATGAGTTAAGCAGACATTCTGTCACTGGTTTTGTTAATTTTGCCTGAACGCTTCCCCCACCCCAACAGAAAGCCTGCCCATGCATCTTTCTGAAAGGCACCCAGACTTTCAGCTCACTTGTCAAATGAGTTATGTGGACTGAAACACCAGAAAAATGTGATTTACAAGTAACTTGCCTACCACCCAGTTAATATTCAAACACCCACCTTCCTCAGTACTTCAGTGACACGTAAATACTCTTCATTGTTAATGCTACTCAAACTAGATGCCATAACAATAACTAGTCTCTACTCATCAGTGAAAAAATATTTACAAACATTGGATTGTAACTCCATTTTGGGGGTTGTTTTTTCCTAACTCACTTAGATTTGACGACATATTACAGTGAACGAGGTAATGTTACATTACTTAGCTGGGATTCAGGCTGTCTTAATGCCTCTACAGAAAAACAAAGAAATACGGAGGACCTCTTAATATAAATGGAAACCAGGGCTTTACTATGGCTAGTTGTGGAATAGGGTACTTCATGAACATAAAGGAAAACAAACAAAAAAAATCAGATCTCTGGAAAAAAGGCCTAAATCAGAATATACTGTAAAAATAATATGGTTCTGTTTACTAAACCTCAAAGATGACACTTGTTGAAAAGTGGTATTTGTTACCATCTACTTAATATTAAGTAAAAAAATAATAAATCACTTAAAAATGTTTTGTTGAGTATTTTATTTCTTGTCCCCTGCTCTGTTTATATATTATATTATTGTTTATTATTGTTTATATAAAATACACTTGTATTTTGATATAGAAATATTTTAAATCTCTTTTTGGAATGACTGGATGCATTATTTTTTAATTTTGACTACTCAGAGGAAAAGTCATGCTACGACTTGACCTAGGAGTTCCACATTTGATTTGTTTTGTTAGCCTTGGTGAGAAGTTACTTAGTAAGGAAAAGAAACATAGTAAAAGCATAATCCAGCCTGTGAAATGCGATGCTTTAGTGGGCTAAGGAAGAGCCAACCAGGCACATTCATTACAGTTCTTTTACATAAAATAGCGGAGAGTTGAGGGAGGGCCTAAGGAGAAATGGAAGTACAAGTCTAGCCCTACCACATGAACGGGCACTGAGAAGTGGTGGGGCTATGTAGAGCTTTAACACAGACTCTGTAGCACAAAGACTGTTTTAATTGCAGCTGAAGCAAGTTTAAACATCTGTTGCTTGTTAGATTATTACTTTATTTATTTACTTATTTACTTATTCATTTATTTTTGGGATGGGTTGAAGAAAGCTCTTTTAGACTCCCTATGGCCATTAAGCTGGGATGAAGAACAGAGGTCTGACTGTTTCTAAAATGTAAAGCTGCAAAAAAATTGGCCTGCTGAAGCCTTTGCTTTTGTACATCTTTATTGCAGTTTTTAGGACGGTAGCCAGGGCAGATTGTATGGAACAGGTTGTGCCCCTGCACTGCAACTTTTGTTTTCAGATACTGAAATGTCTGAATCTGGGTGTGTTTAGAAGAGGTGAAAGGAGAGAAAACGGTTCAAAGATGGAACAAAATTATGTGGAGGACAATATGTGTTGCATGTCCTTCCTTTTCTTCTGCTCATTGCAACTTTTCAGGAGACTACAAAAGACTTTTGTCTGCAGATTGCCAAGCTCAACATTAGCCAATGCACAAGCTACCGTTGGGATTTAACAGACTGCCAAGCCTAAATTCACATGACTGTCCCTGTGTCTTCTCCTACCACGCAAAGGAAAGACATCTCACTGCATTGGTCATACCTTCTGGAGTGTGACTACAGCCTCCTCTTTCTGAAAGAACAATACTGCCTCAATTACCTACTTTATACTTCTTAGAAAGTTATCAGTCTGCCACACAACTGAACTCCTTGCTGAGGAATTTTGATCAAAATCCTGTTCACAACATAGATAAAGTCTACCAGTAAAAGCATTCTCTCTCAGCGTTACCATGATACTGTTACAGGAATCTGATTTTATGAGTAAGACTGTCCCTGCCCATGGCAGCAGGGGAGTGGAATTAGATGATCTTTAAGGTCCTTTCCAGCCCAAGACATTCTGTGATTCTAAGATTAAAGGTAGTGAGTTACCCCTTAAACCTCTTTTAGGTGTTCTGAAACTAATGTCCCCTTACTTGCTCTTGAGCTTTTTGTAATCAGTTATGAATCTTGAAACTTCTGCAAAAGGAAAATGTTTGCAACATCCTTTAACAAGAATAAAGTAAATATTAATATAGGGTTTCACTTTTTATTTCCTTAATTAAATACTGTTCTGTATACTTTTATATAGAAGTCTTCATCAGACAGACCACTCAAGGTGCTGTCTGAATCTTAACTTAAGAATGTAGTACACTGTGGTACTGTTTATTCAAATACTGGAGCCCCTTACAAATCTTCCTGCTACTGCCCTCTACTTTGAAATTTCTGGCTGTTGTAAAAATCTAAGTTTTCTTTCTCATGTAGTCTCAATGACCAAACTACTCTTTCCAGTAGTTAGGTTACCTATTCCACAATTCCACTCTGATAAAGGAAAAAAAAAAGGATTAATTAGGACCACCTTTTCTATCTTTTTGGCTCAGCGGCCATCCTATTAATGTGTAGATATACCTGAAGGAAGGGTGCAAAGAGCCAGGCTCATTTCAGTGGTGCCCAGTGCCAGAACAAGAGGCACTGGGCACAAACTGAAACACAGGAGGTTTTCTCTAAGTATCAGGAAGTGCTTCTTTATTGTGAGATTGACTGAGTGTTCTGGTTTTGGCTGGAATAACTTTCTTCATAGTAGCTGGTATGATGCCGTGTTCTGGATTTTTGGATTTTTATTTTTTCCCCCCTTTCTTATAAAACTGTCTTTATCTTGTTCTTGCACTTTCATCCTTTTCAATCCACTTCCCCCTCTCACTGGGGAGGAGTGAGTGGCTGTGTGGTACACAGCTGCCTGCTGGGTTAAACCACAACACTAAGCACTGGCACAAGCTGCCCTGAGAGGTTGTGGAGTTTCCCTCTTTGGGATATTCAAAAGCCACCTGGATGTGGTCCTGGGCAGCCTGCTGTGGGTGGCCCTGCTTGAGCAGGGGCTTGGACAAGGTGACCTCAGGAGGTCCCTTCCAACCTCAACCATTCTGTGATTCTGTGATCTAAGCAACCATTCTGCAGTGACTTAGTCCATTTCCTTAAGTTTTCATTGCTGAAGAGAAGTGAATGCATGTGGAAACAATTGTACAGGTACAGGTAACTGTCAAGAAGAATTTTTAAAAGTAAAATGAGTAGGACTGGATTACTCAGAAAAGCTGACAGTATACATAGCATTCTTCATTAAGTAACTGGTTTGCATCCAGCTAGATTAGCATGCTGGAAAATGGTTAACCTTTGATGGTTGCTCAGCGGTGTATGTTAAACAGGTTCAGTCTATGTAACTGCTGGATGACAGATAGCCACATTGCTGCAGCTAGGAAAATTCTGACACCTTGATCTTTTTAAAAAAATGGCAAGGATCTAAGGGTTGCCCCTTTCCAATCTGCCGTTTTCGTGCTAGAACTGGACAAGCCAGCAAAGGATGAGGAAAAGGATTAGGATAGGACTACTGTTAATGCTGCATTTTTCAGTTTTTAGGGACTATCATTCTGCAGTTTTTGCTTGCTATAAAATAACTGTTTAAAAAGAGAAAAAAGATTCACTCACCTTTCCACAAGGCAGGCTGTAATTTAAGGCACTTCCCTTAAAACATGCCAAAGAGGTTGGAACATAAGCCTAAAAAGTCAAAAGGAGAAAAATGAAAAAGCTCCACATGACTGCTTTGCCTAACGTGTACAATACAAACCCACTATCAGGGCAGTCCGTTTTTTGTGTTATGTAGTATCTTGTCTTTCCTGCTGGAATTTCAGTCCCTGACAGTATAGCTAGGACCAAACACTCCATGGAGATAACACAGACCACTGTAAAGCAATAAAACGCAGCGTGACACACCGAAATTCAAACAAAGACTTAGAGCAATGAAAATCCCAGCTCTCAACTATTCTCTAATGTTCCTCTACATCATCCCTGATCACTGGCATTTGTGGCTTAATGCCACGTATTTAACCAGCTACATAGACTCTCTCTGCTGTGAATTGATTTGGGAAAAGGAAACTGCCATTTGTCTTTGCTCAGAGGTAACTGTTTCTCTACTCATGACTGAAAGAAAGACTGTCAAAAAAAAACAAAAACAAAGAAAACACGACTGGTTTTAGTGAGATGATAAGGCACTGTCCTAATAACTTGGGCCTGTTCTTGAATCAAAGTGACAGTGGAAAACAATCTGAGGGATTTCTGTCCCTCAACTTCCACATCTTCACCTTTTTTAGGGTCACCATACAATGCACTCAGACAGTCTAATGCCCTAATACATAATTCCTATAAATTATTACAAGAAATGCTAACTTTGAAGCTGAGCAGATAGGCCTCCCCAACCTTGGTATTACTTGACATCTGACCAAAGTACCTGGAAGCCATGGAGATGCTCCTGGAGCAAACATTTCTAATGAAAAATTATGAGGCTTCCACCTCATCATCTGCTTGCCACAGCACTCCCCAAAGCAGTAGACTTTCTTGAAGTCCTTTAATTGTTCTGAATTTCACAAAAACTGTTGCAGTCAGAGACTCTCACTCTCATGAATTATTGGATTAGATACTATGGGGTAATTCGCTTCTGTTTAAATTTTTGTACTTTGCATACACAAAGTACTTATTAGCTCTTGAACTGACTTGCCATATCCCAAAGAAATAGCCTAAAGGATTACTGAGTAGAGAAGGGATAAACACTCTGGTGAAAATATAAAATTTTATGCTGAAGCTTTAAAATGTGTCTAACATCAAATAAAATTTATGCCTTTTTTTTTTTCTCTAGCACAAGTAATACAAAGGTGGAACTCGATATATGCTTTTCAACAGTCTCCTACAATGAAATGCAAGTATGGAAACACTCTGTTGTGTGCGGAGATCACATTTTCTTTACATTTATAACATTCATATTTTCTATTTATGCTTCAACGATTAATAAACTAAAAAATCACGGAGCACTTCTACCTCATCATCTAAAATTCAGAGCTTGTTACACCATTTTGTCAAAAATCAAAAGCACGTATCAAAAATACTTTGCAGACTGGGATATGAAAGCAATAGCACTTATAACTCCTGTTAGGGATCTGGCCTATAGGTGATTCTATGTACACTACATATTAGGCCTGTAAGCACGCTTTGATATTTGATAGTCAACTATTTGCATCGTCTAAGTAATGCACGTGCATAACTCCCTTGCTGAATAGATGATGTTTTGATCTCAATTCCACATAGCAATATGAGCAAATCAAAAGAACTACAGTTTATGTAAATATTCTGTCTATCTATAGTTTCCTTCATCAAAGAATCTCAAAGCAAGAAATAACCCTTTAAAATAATATTTTGCAATCATATTTATAAAAATACATATGTAGGAATATGCTAATAAGAATAAGGTAAGATTTCCCCAAAGCTGTTAATTATGATTTGTAGGGAAAATAGTTTTGTCTTTTTCAACATTTGACTGTCTATTGTACTGCCCAAAGCCGTATGTTCCCATATGACATTATACAGACTTGGGAACCACTGTCACCACAGAGCAAGTACTCAGACAGCTGCTGTGAAATGAAGACTAAAACAGTGAAGGAGCAAGTCAATCCAAAAGTACTACCTGGAAGGTTGACTGCAACAATCAAAAAATTGTCAAGAGCATAAAAGACAACTTTTACCTTGTTTTTTTATTTTTCCTAGTGATCAATCAGAACCGAAATAAAATATCCGAAAACAAAACGACTGTCCAGACTCTATACTTTCCTTTTTTTTCATATACAGATGTAGAAATGATGATGAAGCCACAACCCTTTAAGATCTAGTGTAAAGTGCTACAGATAGCAATAGACATGCATGATAAAACCAGACACACTGTCACTTCTTTCTAATCTTTCTCTAATCTCTTCAGATATGCAAAGAACATGTGTTTTTCTTTGTCAACAGTGTAAACAGTCACAGACAGTTACTGGTAACTAAAAGAAAGCTAAGACTGCTATCTTATTTGAACAGAAGAGCTCTCCAGAGAGAACTGACGTTCCACTTGCTTACAGTTCTGAATTTGTATTTTATGGCACGCCACCACTAAGGTAATAACTGTTATATATCTGGATAAAATCAGTGAAATACAATTGGGCAAACACAAAGTTCTGGCTAAAATCCTGCATCACTCACTGCTCAGAATGCTGCAGATATCACATTAGCTGCAAGAATGGGTCTCAGACTTTAAGTATTTTTAGTTTTATGATGTCTTTTATAAATATTGCACTTCCATAGTAGTTTTATGATTTTGTATTTTTTCAATAATTTTGCTTTTACAATTCACTTTAATCTGCCAATCATTCCTTGACTGCATGCCCTTCCCTTGAAACATACAATAGCGAACCTTGGTGCAACTGAAAGTGAGTTCATCTTAGCTTGCCTGCGTTAAAAACAAAATACTTCAAGAGCTTAGAAATGACTTTGAAAAAGAGAGAGATGATTTCTCAGTTAATTTATACCACATCTACAGAGGACTCAATTGCAATTTTTATTTAAGAACTTGAACTCCTTTACTGATTTCTTACAAAAAAACCTCTCAGTATGAATCATAGAATCATAGAATGGCCTGGCTTAAAAGGGACCTCAAAGATGATCTACTTCCAATGCCCCTGCCATAGGAAGGGATGCTACCCACTAGATCAGGTTGCCCAGGGCCTCATCTTACTTGGTCTTGAACACCTCCAGGGACGGGGCATTCACAACCTCTCTGGGCAACCTGTTCCAGTGCCTCACCTCCCTCTGAGTGAAAAGTTTCCCCCTAAATCATTTCTATCACTTCAGTAACTGAACTTAATTAATTCCCCAACATTTATGTTTTCAAGTGAACTTGACTTCTGTAATTTGATTGCTTCTTCTTTCTTCAGTGAAAAGGGGGGAAAAAAAACTTTTATTTTTAAGTATATGATTGGCATATTTACTGCATAATTGCAAACGACCACTGTGTTTTCAGATGTTATACCCCTGCACAGAAATGATGGATTAACTTGCTCTTTACTTGCTTTGAGGCAAAAATGTTGCCTTCATTCCTCTTTATCCAATAAAAGACACGTAAAATTGTTCTCTCAGTATCCGTGAATTTACTTTTTATCCCACTTCAAATACTTATATATGAGCCTGCATTGGACACAGTAACCAAATGATTAGAATAATTCAACAAAAATGTAAAATGGAATGGAACAGAAGCAAATTATGTAATCACAAAATGCCTTTGTGTTCCATAGCATGTTACTATCAAACGAATATTAAAAAGATGTAAAAACTAAAATCCTAATTTTCTTAACTTGTGCTAAGATACAGCATGAATTGATAAGAATATTAAATGAACTCTTCCTTCTTAGTCACTGCCTACGAGAACAGAAAATTAAAGGTGAAATAGCAGTAACCAAGACCACGTGAATCTACACTGAAGGGCTTCCTGAAGAACTGATAGGTGCTGCCAGCTCAAGACTAGAGTAGAGATATCTGATCACAAACTGATCTGAGGTACCTTTCAGACCAAAACTTGCAAACCATCATCCAATGCACTAGTATATTTAGCATTTCATTCTCCTTCACTTTAGACATTACACCTAATGGACCCCGAATCTCTGTCATAACTATTCCTGAGCCACCGCAGATAAATAAGGGTGGCTTGTTACTACTAGACTAGTTCCATCGTGTGAAAATTTGAAAAGTAGAAGCAGAGGGGTTTCAGCCTTAACAAGCTACCTAAGAAATTAAAAATATACATGTTTAAAAATGCACATATAAACCCTTGCCCTGTGCAAAATTCCTGTAAAATGTCAGGCAAATCGGTTATTCACAGAACTACAGGAGTAGATTTCCTGCCCCTCTATAACTATATAGTAGTTCAGTACTTAAAAGCCATAGAAAATTTCATTTAGCATTTCTAGGCTCTTCTTTACACCTCAGAGAGAGGTACAAACAAACGTCTTTTGACTTCATAAGGACTTTGAAAAGCATGAAAACTTCTGAAGCATCTGAAGCCCAACTACATCCAAAAGCAGCTTCAAAGTGCTGCTTGGCTGGATCACCAAATCTTTTTCTTTAATATACAACATATTTGATGGCAATGAGGTGCGTGACTATCAAAGTTATTATCAAATATAGTTTCTTCAGGACAGATCAAGCCTCATCCACCTAACATAATAAGAAAAATGGGCTTCAGAACAAAAACAGAACCATTTTTTCCATGTGATCCTCTTTCCTGAATTTCTCTTAACTTTTTAACCTTCATAGAAGAAATTAATATGCATGAAAGAAACAAAGTGGGGAAACACTATGTGGGCAAGGGAAGGTACAACAGACTGTTGGAATAGAGGAAGAAGTGCAAAATCATGTCAAGAAGGGAAGTTTTTCTGAAGGGACTCTGTGTGTTCGGGAAAGCCTTACTTACTCCTCACAGTGGGAGGAGTCACAGGAACAAAACAGACCATATTTTGCTGCTTATAATAATGCAAACAAGAAGAAAAGTCTGGAAAATGGGCTAGGCTTGACTAGATTAATGACTGTGCTCTTCATGAATTGAATTATGAAGACCTGAATCAGGAATTCAGAATATCTGATCTAATGAAAAAAAGGAAAAAGTGAATGTTGCAGAACAACCTGCCATGGATGTGTTTGTATGGAACAGCTGCAAGGAAATAAGTCAAAATAATATAACTTATGTGATCCAAGATCAGCATAAACGCTGGAGGAGCCTACCTTAAGAAGAAAATTTCATTTTGGGCATCTGATAACAAAGAAGTGACACTGAATGCACAGCAATCTGCACAGAGGAAAGAGTCAAGGCAAATTTGGAAGTCCTGGAAAGAGACAACAGACAAACCTTATGTCATCACTCAGGAATTAGCTGTAGAGAATGACACTTTCAAAGAAGGGAAAATGTAAGACTCACTGAAAAGGAAAAGAAACAGGTGAACACGTTCCTTAGCCAACAGGTTTTCTAAAAAAAATCCCATATGATTAGCAGTCCCGAAGACAACGAGACCAAAACTCGTCAGGAAGGCAGTTCAACCGCCAGCTAGCACTTTTAGTGATGAAGGGGCTCTTCATCCATTCCAGTTCTCCAGCCATCTGCATGGCTTCTGTCCTTTCCCTACTTTACACACCCATTTCCCTTCCCATCAGCCGGTCTCCAGTCCCACTGCATGGCACTAGCTGGTGTGATTTCAGCCCGCCGCATGCAACGTGTGCGCATCTCCATCGCACTGTGCAGTATTTCAGTACGGAAGGTCTGTGAGTTCTGCTTTTGGCAGGAGGGTCACCTCGCTTCCATGGAGTAACTGCTAACTATGGTGCCTCTGTGCTCCCACATGGTCACTTCACGCCCTAACACTGGCATAAACTTCCTTCTGTGCTGCTTTTGGGGTCTGACTGACTTCTCAGAGAAGTCTCCATGTGGGTTCTACTCAGTTTATTCTTAACAGGACTAGGAGACACCCGAGGGCTTCCACGCACTGACAGTGGCCCTGCTAGGGTAGGCGAAAGGTCCCCTCTCCACAACCCGCCGCCCAGCCCCTGCCCCGCTGCCCCCTGCCCGCCGCAGGCGGGAGAAGCCCTGCCGCGGCTGCGCATGCGCCGGGCTCTTAAAGGGCCTGCAGCGGCCTCCCGCTGCCCCAGGGCCGGGGCGCCCCGCCCCCGGGGGCTGCCCGGTTCGCGCGTCTCTGCCGGGGGGGGGGGGGGGGGCAGGAAGGGGAACAGGGGCGGGCGGGCGCGCGCAGTGGATTATTTGGTTTGCGGACGCAGCGGGCAATTAAGTCAGGCGGGCGGGCGGCTGCGCGGTGCCGGCCGGGCCGTGGAGCGGTGCCGTGTCCGGGCCCCGCAGCGATGGAGCCGGTGTCGGCGGCGGTGTCGGCCGTGCTGCCGGCGGGCGGCAGCGGGGAGCGGCTGGGCGGCGCCACCCCCAAGCAATTCTGCGGCCTGCAGGGGCGGCCGCTCGTCAGCTACGCGGTGCGGGCGATGGAGAGGTAACGAGGCCGCGCTGCCACGCTCCCCCCGGCCCCGCTCCCCCCGGCCCCGCCGCGGCCTTTTTGTGGTGACAGGGGAGCGAGGGATTCCAGCGAGGGGGTGTCTGAGCAGCCAGGGATCTTACAGGGCTGTTCTAAGTCTCAAAAAGGCTGTTCTGGGCGTGTGAGGGACAGTTAATGCAGTGTTGTCAAGTGTTAACGTAAGCCGTGTACCCGGTGTCACCTCAGGTAGGAGCGGGGTGTCAGCTGCACCGGCATGGTTGCAGTGACTTTCAGGAAAAAACATCAAACTTTAGGGTTTCAGGGAGGATAAATGGGGAGGAGAGCAAGGTGGTGAAAAGAAACGGCGTTGCCAACATCTCCTGAAGTTCTTAACTCGTGGAAACTTGCAGAACATCAAAAATTGGGCCTCTTTTTTTAATATTTTTTTTTCCATTCCCACCCAGAGAGGCTTCCCTCAGGTCACTTGTTACTTTGTGAAAGAAATACTGCTTATTTTCTTTATTTAATTTTTCAGCAGCAGCCAGTCACAAAGCTGAGCGCATCAGAAAGCAAAGCCTCCAATCCAGAGCTTGTCACAGCAGTAGCTTCTGCCAAAATGTCATGGAAATCTACAGAGAAGGAGAATAATATCCTCGCTCAGCGTATTGGAGACCTGGAAAAGAGAACAGTGAGGTTTGGGAAGGAAATGATATTCATAGGAAAATAAAACATTTATTAGAAACCTCATTTTTTTGCTGCCACTAAGCTCTGGGAAAATAGCAGTTCTTTGAGCAACGCTATTATATTTATGTCCTAAAGCTGCCAAAAATTAAAAGATTGAATTCAAACTGTACAGGCCAACCAGACGCGTGATCCAAACTTCATTGTGAGAGTAACAACCTAGTGCTTTCTCCTGGCTTGAGAAGTGTCATAACCAGTCCAGTTAATGACTGGAGCGTGATAACCAGTGCCAGTCCTCTCACAGGCAGAGCTTTCCACTATCTCTGTCCTGATTTAGTGTTGACTGGTATGTATGTGTATGGAGAGCTGTGAACAGATGTAATCTAACGCCTGGAGTGACTCATTTTCAACTTAAATCCTCAGACTCTGAAACTGCAAAGGAGGTACCTTTTTCTTACTCTGGGAACGTTAGCACAGGAGCTGCACTTTGTCACCCATCTATTACCCAGAAGTGACATTTTCCGCGCTTAGCTTGTTACCTACTATCTTACGTCTGTTGTCTACTGGCTGTAATTTAATAAATCATTGACTTGTTAACCTGTAACAACTCCTATTGAACTTCTGGTTATCTCAGCTATTGCAGCTATTTTTAATTTTTTTTTTAATCTGAAAAAACGTAGCAATGTACGGACAAATACATGAGCAAATCAAGAATTTGTAGCTGATTTTCATGTGTCTTTTAAAAACAGGAAAATATTTTTACACTGTTCTGCTGAAAGGAGAAAGAACCTTAAATATTGATGTAGAAAAAAGTGGTAGACAAGACAAGAGCAGACATGAATGAATAAGCATTGCATCCTGTTGCATAGGATGACAGAATGTAAAAGGTTGGCCTGCCAATAATAATCAAAGACAATGCCCTTAGGAAGAGAAGGTGAGAAAAAATAGCGTAAGGAAGAAGGATTGTTTTTTACTACCACTACACGGCACTGATAGGAAGGTCAGGTCCTACCCTGGGGATAAAAATAAAGTGTATTAGTGAACTTAGATATTTGTCTTTTCCATTGGTTTTGTTTCTGCTGTTGTTGAGCTATGTGAGGCTTTTGTGTCAATTCCAGCAGATCTACAATGGCATTCCTCTTTTTTGCTTTTGTGTAGACTAGTGGGATTCTTCCTTCATTTTAATTCTCTTGTGTATGTTTATTTAAGGTAGAACATTTCTGGTTCCTTTCCTGAGGTGGGCAGGAATCAGCTGTATGTGTGCAGCATTGAATAATTTTGCTAACACTATAGAGAGGAGAAATGGCTAAGGTAAAGGTTGATTGAAAATTGTGGGACAATAGTAATTAAGCTGCTCTTATTCTTGTGGTGCTCGTATTTCACCAGTCACTGAAAGTACAGTGAGATGTTATGAAAGAGGAAAGCAGAGTTAACGTGTTTACTGGCAGAATAGAATTTTTCCATGAGGGTTTCAGACAGCTTTGTTTATTGTAATGTAGTCTCATAAAACAGGTGGCCTGGTGTCAAAAAAAACATTACCTGGGGGAAGCTTCCAAATAATCGCCTCTTCAGAACTGTCTTCTATAGTTTATTTGCCAAGTATTTTTTCCTCTTTGGCTGATACATGCTTTCCAGGTCACACAATTACATTTTTGTAAGTGTATCTATCATGATAATTCTGTTTGTCCAACTTACTTACTCTTTAAATTGCTTATGAGCTAAAAATAATGATAGCAAATAATCCAGTTGTCTTAACTTCATGAAGGTATCTTCGTTATTTTTTGTGACTAATAAGGAATGCCAGTTTAGTCTTTCAGGAAGAATGGATATCATCTGTACATCAGGTGCTCAGGACTTCCTTCATGTACCTGTGAAACTTCTCAGTTTTAAAAGCTCAGGCTTCCATATTTGTACTGTAAAAACACGTACATATTCACGTATTTTTCATATATCAGCAAAGTTATAATGTTATAAAGTTATGAACTGTTATAGGGCAGAAAAAAAGGGAGGGAGCAAAAGAAGCGATGTTTGCGTTCTGTATCTGCATCTTTTTTGAAAGTTCTTTTTCTCATTTGGTGCTTGAATAGTAAAATCAGGAAAAATAATGTAATGATTCTTCTTGTGCTTCTGAAGAGTTTCTGTGATGGTGAAAGACCATATCTTACGCTAACTGCTAAACCCATCTCAGCAGTGACTGCCTGGTTCTGGCCTGCTTTGGTAACACAACTGCCGATTTCAGTGGGTTATGTATAAGTGGGTTGCTACTATCCGGGTAACAGCAGCAGAAGCTAGTTTTGAGGATTTAAGGCTCAGTTTTGATTTACATGTGAGTAAACTAATAGGGGGGTTAAACCTGAAAGTCACATTTGTACCTGAGCCTCCTGTTTGCAGAATTAACTCATCGGTTATTTCTATTGCAGATTGTATTGTGAAGCTGTGTAATGGCTGTTGCTGAGTTAATGAGCTCCTTTACTTTGAGTTCTAGGTCAGCTAATACAAACGCATGTTCTTTTCTTTGAAGTTTAATGCAACAATACTGTTTTCCACTAGGCAGCTGGTCTGGCTGGTCTTTTAGACTTCAGTAAGTGATGACCAGAAGGACAGTCTCAGGAAACAAACATAAATCCTTTTTTGCTCCACTGTTGTTTTTATTTTTTCTTGTAATGTCGAGGTCCTCTCACGGCAGTTGTAAAGTGATTGTGACTGGAGTTGTTGCTTTTGTTTCATTTGATCAGACATAATTCTCCACTTTAGAATTAGAGCCTATGGTTTATGGAGGCACTAGAGTTCTGTATTTATTACTCGTTAAAGCACATCGGGGTACCTTACTCTGTTCTCATCCATGCCTTGTGCTGATTCTTTTCAAAGCTTGCATTATTAAGCTGCAGACTTTTTCTTGCTCTTATATTACAGTTATAAAACAGAAAAGGTATTTACTAACTTTTTAAACTTTTTTTTTTTTTCCAGCAGGTCCTGAGCTTGTTATCTTAGTATGAAATCTTTCTAAGGAAAAAGGCCTGACAAATTAAGGGGAAGAAAGATTTTTGCTGTCAGATTGACCGTGTAATGTTGTCTTTCTACTTCATTAAACATTTGCAACATTTCCATAAGCATATTATTAAAAATGTAAACTCCTGTGGTGATCCACAGTTCTCATTCATGTGAAATTTGTAGAATATATTACTGAATTAGTATGTTGCATGGATCTTGTAAATTGATTTTGATGGGATACTTTAGGCTTTAAAGCATAAACTGTTCTTCTGCCTAGTCAATCGAGAGAGTACCTTATAGGAATAGGTTGCATCTCTAAATCCCAGCTCTAAATATAGAACATCGGTCCGGAATGAATTTAAGGCCATACTTAGGTTTATAAATGTGTTTATCCAGACACAGGGTGGAGCTGTGACCGCATCCTGTCACTTCTCAGTGTATTGTACCACTGGAGGCCTTGAGCCATTCCAGCCCCTCTGTGCACAGATTTATCGTAGGCTGGCCAATACTTCCCTGGTTCTCAGAAGATGCTGTGTGTACTACAGTGTTGCATCATGATCTGTTTTATTTGGCTCCGGAATGGGAAATGTCAGTGCTCTTCTTACACAGTCACTAGTGAATGTGTAGACTGCCTGCTCTGAGAACTGTGCAGCTCTATAGCCCTTCTGCAAAGAGCAGTGCAGAGCTCTTAGTTTTGGTTAGCATTACATAGCTCTTCTTGAGTTTTGCTTTATTTTAATTCCTGATTCTCAATATTCAAAAGAAGAACTGAGATGAATCCAATTAGTTTGCCCTAGTTCCGAGTTGAAGTCATGCACAAGTGTTAAGCTTTGTGGCTAAGTGTAGGATTGTGCCAGGACTCATTTAAGAGATTTGCAAACCTTTTGATGAACCTGTGGTGAGTGACAAGTTGAAATGAAACTTGAAACCATATGACTTCATATTGTACATTTGCACAACTTCAGTACTTAAGAAATGCTGAGAATATGTTGGTTTGGCTGTATTTTCTGCCTTTGTTAATAATAAAATGAACATAAGTTTTTTTTTTTTGTTTTTTTTTTAATGCTAATAGCACTTCCATTTATTTTATTTTTGGTAGTTATTTAAAATTCATTAAAATATTTTTTCGTGGCGTTCTATTAGTCACTAAACAAACAAAACGTAAAGAAGGTAGAAGATGCTCTGTTGTTTCACATTGTTCTAGGGAAATGGTTTGCATCACAGATGACTTTGCTTTTTGAGTAAGGATAGTTCCTAGGCAATGCCTTTCTGTGTGTTATTGAAGAGGACAATAGCTTGAGCATTTCACAGAATCACAGAATTGTAGAGGTTGGAAGGGACCTCGAGAGATCATCGGGTCCAACCCCCCTGCTAAAGCAGGTTCCCTAGAGCAAATTGCACAGGTAGGCATCCAGAGTCTCTTTCAGGTATTGCATTTATGCTTAAATTTGTATTTGGAATATGAAACTTTTTATGCATTCAGAGTGTTTTATATAAATGCAGCAGGTCTTGATATTTTTCCAAGTGTGATTTCAGAGGGACTTTGTAAATGTTACAAACACTTAATTGGAAGATCAAGCAATAGGGTGATTTTTGTCTAGATCATAAGTATTTTTATTCTAAAAAATATACAACTGTAAACACATTCTTGTCAGAAAAAAAATACAAAATATAAACAGATACAGGAAAATAACCTAAATATCAAAGGCAGTAGACTTTCATAGCCTCCGCCACAAAATACTGAATTTGACAACTGAATGTAAAGAATTGTGCAGAAAAGAATCGTTTGATTCTTGCATTCTTTTGGCTCGTCAGCTACTGCAATTTAAAGAAGCAAATTACAGGCTCTTGCAAGATGAGAGCTTCTAAAGCGCTCAGTGACTCAGGAACCAATTTGTTGCTCCTCTTTGATAAGAGTTGGCCATCTGACTCTGATAGATGATAACCAAGAGCCAGACTAACTGCTTAAATATGAACTGCTCCTGAAACCATAAGTTTTTCACTGTTGTTTTTTAACTGCAAGTATTTAGTACTTTGGTCCATCTTGTGTCTGCAAAATTAGTTTCAATAGCTTTGCTAGCTTTAGTTGTAAGAATATGCCATAGCTGTTTCTCTTCCTTCATAGCGGTATGTGTAGGCTCCACATGAGTATAGTAAGTAGTAAACTGGTTTTGAAATCAGTCTTAACCTGATGAGTTTCTTGTCAGTCATGTTAAAAAAACAAACAAACATCCTTTTGTTTGTGGAGACACAGAAAAGGAATAATTATAAATCCATTTTTGATGCTCCATACGTAGCATTTAGGATATGTAACAGCTGCATTTGAGTGGTGATACTTGCATTATTTTGATGTACAGTTGATGCATGTGACTATAGTATGTTTTCTTAGGTACTTTGATGCAAGTATAGTTGAAACTTCACTTCAGTTATGGCTGTTTTTAATCTTGTGGGTTCTCCTCCCCTCACCCCTTATTAGAGCTAGGCTGATACTGTCATTAAAGGCTTGAAGTTCTTTAAAACATGCTTTTCATATTATGGTAGTAGTATCTAACATAACTGTGTTTTCACATTTTGCTAGCTTCCTACAGTAGAAACCTGCACAAAATGTATGTTTTTTCCAAACTACCAGTATGTTTTCTGCTGATACTCAAGTGTCACAGTTTTGACACTTTGCATCTGTCAGTTCCTGGTCATACGTGACTTGATAGCAATATTTATTTCAGGTTATTCCTTGATCCTTTTGTGGCCTTCCTCTTATTTAATTGTACTTTGCGTGCTCCACAGTAGAACTCAGAATATTCCACGTGCCAGGATTTACCAATTGATTGGAGACTCCGTTTTAGAGGAAACTAAAATAATAGACTGTAGGTGATTGATTTAGAAGTTACACTTGAAGATGTGAATGAGGTTTGAGTAAGAACTGTTTCAAAGGGTTATCAGAAGCTTTTATTTCTGCAAACTGCTTGTTAGGAGCAAGTCCCTTCCCAGAATTCCAGTTACTTTGGTTGACATCCATGTATCAGTAGAGATCCTGTCATGTAGCTCCCTCTTTAGGGGTAGTGGGCTAATACACAGAAAATACATACTTAAGAATATTGAGAGATGCTTTATTAAGCCAGCTTCAGTTTTTGAAATAAATTTCTTTGTATCGTGGATATGTTTGTAGCTTTATATAGTCATTCATGTTTACTCTCTGTTTTTGTACTGTTTCTTCTAGGGTAAGCTGGATATCTGACATTATTGTGGTGGTCTCCCCTGAAAATATTGAAACAATGAAGTCTATCATTGAAAAATACGGCCACAAAAGAGTTACGGTAGTGAAAGGTGGAATAACGCGTCACCGATCAATTTTCAATGGACTGAAAGTGTTTGCAGAGAATCAATCTTCCAACCGTCTGCTGCAGAAACCAGAAGTAGTGATTATCCACGATGCTGTGAGGCCCTTCGTTGAAGAAGATATTCTATTAAAAGTGGTTACGGCTGCTAAAGAGCATGGGGTATGTACTAGCTATGTCTGTGCTATTCTGCAAGGCTCTTATGTACTGTACAGCATAAAATCATGATAACAGGGATTTTTCTAGGAATTGCATTAATGTATTATGTTGATTTTTATTTTTTTTAATAACAGATTCAGAATCCTTGTTATGCAGAGAAGTGAGAGGGGAGATGTCTTTTCAATGCCACAGGCATTACTTGTTACAGAAAAATAATGATTGCCATAGAGACTGTCAGTAAGATACTGAATTAATCAGCAATTTGTTAGTTGAAAGGTGGATTACATAATTCTAGTCTGCCTTCTTTTCAATGCAGAATTCTCACCTAATGCTAGAGTAGTTCAGTGAACAATTACTAATAATATCCAAAGAAGAGAATATTTTATTAGTTGACTCACAAACATTGTGTTTTCATTTATGTGCAAATCCTGAATAAATACGTGGCAAGACAACTCTGTTAACCACTAAACATGGTTTAGTGGGTGACATTAGTAGTAGGGGGATGGTTGGACCAGATGATTTTGGAGGTCTTTACAACCTTAATGATTCTATGGTTAATGCTAGATTTTTCTAAAATCTGTAGGTTTTGCAGACTGCTAGTAAACATGGGAAGTCAGAAGCCTCCAACTGTAGATTGGAGATCCTCCTGGTCTTCATTGCATTTGAGGGCTGTGTACTTTCTTAGGAATATTCACAGGAACCAAAAAGATGTCCAGGAAAGTAAGTGCTATGTGAAGAGGAGTTGGTAGAAGTAGTTACGCAAGTAGAATGGTGAAGTTGTTAAAGGCATTACCACGCTAAAGGCACTACTGAACAAGAGGAGCTGGTGGAGGACTGGAAGATTAGAATAAATAGATAAAAGAACTAATGACTTCCCAAATTGTACAAACAGTCCTGTGGGTATTTTTACCTTGTACTTCAGTTCACCGTTAGTAACATAGCTGAATGCTTTCCTACTTCAAGGAGATGATTTGAGGTAAAAATCATTAATGACAGCAGATTGTTTGGATATTAGAAAGGTAGGAAAATCCACCATTGCTTGTCTCGTTGAGGAAATGAGGTAAAAGATAAACTAGTTGACAGATGATTTGCAACATTGACAGTGAAGTTTTTTGAAAGCTCATAGTGTAGAAGGGGAATGTACCACTTGTTAAAATATTTATTATGAAAATTAAATTATGTAAGCTATCTCAGAACTTTGTTAGAAATCTGAATATATTGAGTTTGTTACCAGTTGGCCTGTACTCTGCTAAGTTGGCTTCATTAGAAATGACAATAAAATTGAAACTCCGCTTTATGGTTTTCAGTGGTATAGAACATAAGTTTCCAGTCATTAAAACTTTAAGTCTGTTAGAATCTTAATGAGGTTTTTGACCTTTCTCATTTAGCACAAAGTATCTTTCCAGAATTAATTCTGTCAAAGACTTTTAAATGGATCCCCCTTGTAAATCTGTTTTAAATGAGATTATTTGAGAGCAGTAGAAGATTGGGGTTAATTTTACTCATGTTGAGTTGAAGTGAGTAACTGTTTTCTGAACGTGTATGTGTTTATGTGTCTTTATGTATGTGTGGTATATCGTATCTCTTTCAGCTTTGTGTTTTTTGTTTTCAGTGGGAGCCATGAAAATGTACTTGTTCACTTTCTCTTGAACCTTCTGTGATTTTAATGTAATACTTTTTCCCTATTTTTCTTTTTAATCGGGTATAAAATGTTTTCAGTAAAAAAGTAGAGAACCAAGGCAATCTCCACTTGACCTTCTCAAGGCAATGTACTCTAGTTCATCTGAACTTCTGACTGGTAAATATTTTTTCACCTAGATTGCCGAAATATCATTTGATCTTTTAAAGATGATCTTACACATTTGTTATAGTGTTTTCCACTGTATATTGTCTGTTTGAAATGTGTGTGGTATTTATTGGCCCTACCATGGCTTCCTGTGTTGGTTTAGGGCCACTGAATTCAGTGAAGCTAGGCCATCAGAGAACTGGACTACAAAATCTGTTAGCTGCTGATGCTACCCAACAGAGTAATTGAATTGAGGACAGGAGGAGAACTTCATCATGTGTAATAAACTGGCAGATCGTCCCGCCAGAGAGTGCTGTGGTTATCTTCACTTGACAACTACAGAATTTTGAAGAACTAAATGACCAGAAGACTCTTACTCAGAACTGCCACGCAGGGTTTTGAATATCAGAAAGATTTTGATGAAGAGAAGCAATCATCTTTAGTTCTTCCTATAGTCAAATTCTTTGCATGTCTAGAAGAGGGTCAGTTCTTCAATCTTTCAGTACAAAAAGTAATTACTTCCTTTTGCATTATGTAGAAAGGTACAAAACCTGGCAGAAACATCATATTAAATCACTAATGTAATAGGGATAATGCTGTATTGTTGTTCATCTGCATACCATATAGATAACATAATTATGAGAAGCTTTAATGTTCTTTAAAATGGCAATTGATCAAATAAATTATTGCACTTCTAGCTGCCAATTGTCAGACAAATAAATTGCTTTATTGCACTTACTAATCAGTTTGTTATTTGCCTGTAGGAATTAAAATGTGCAACCTATCCAGAACTAATAAATTATGCCTTAAATCCCTTAAACAATCCCTTGATTATGTGAAAATATTACTTTGTAACCAATTAAATTCCATTTATGTTTTTGGGATAATTTTGTAATTAAAACTACATGTTTCTAGAAACAAATTCTTTATTGCTAGTAAAAGTTGGGAAAAGTGGAAGCTTCAGAAGGCATCAGTCCAAAGCCTCCGGCAATATCTCATTGCCAACATTGCATTTTAAACAACATAACTAAAAAAAGTGCTTACAAGGAAAAAAAAATCAGGAAGGCAGGGGGGAACTTGTCAGTTCTGCTATTGAGAGTTTAAAAAAAAAAAAGAAGAAAGGCACATTACAGTCAAAGACTGTATTTAACAAACTAGATTTGAAGGTATAGTTTGATTCTTTGAGTAAAGAGAATGAATCAAAACTGCATTCTTACAAGTTGGAATTCTGGAAGCTGTTGAACATCATTACTTTATTCTTAGATTTAGCAGGGACCTGAACAAAGCATAATGCCCATACAAGTATACAGTGTTGATCAGTCTCCTTGGCTGTCATTCACATACACAATCAGGTAAAATAACATCACCAGACAGAAAACACCACACATTGTGTTCAATCTATTCTCGTCTCTGAGTTTGCTCACTATCAGTTCTGTGCTTGTCACTTGTGATGTATTGGGAAGCTGGAGCAGAAAATGTGCATGCATATGCATGCTGTTCTTTTACCCACTTAGACAGCAAAATAAAATGCCTTACGTATGATTATTGAATTGCGTTAGCAAAATATGGTGAAAGGCAAACCAAAAAATGCTGGTTTTTTCCACTGAAGATGGAGGAGGACATGGATGGAAAAGTAGTGAGGCAGATCTGGTTTGGTATACTTATGTGGGGAACGCAATGTTGGAGCAGTTCTGCTCTCTGCTTTTTTTATCATTCTTTTAAAAGCAATGATATTTTTGTTTTTTTATTATATCCTCAGTTTTTACCGTATATGGAATATTTTACACATGATCTTTGTCCTGTCTTCTTGTGATCAAAGACTAGTTTTAGCCAGCTGTAAAGGCTACATCAATAACAGACTCTATTTGAATCATACACTGGGTCATCTGAAGTCATCGTGTGCCTGTGTTCTCAGGGTTTCTGATTTCATTGTATGCTTTGTACTTTTGGGGGCTCATGTTGTCCTGACAGACATTTGTGCAAAAGCAGGATCAAGATCTGATGACTTCATACTACCGTCTTGAGGTGGTGGACTGAGTTCTGTAGTTTAGGAATCCCTGACTTATGTAAATGCAAAAATATGTATTAATGAGTTCTAGGTATGTTATATAGCTATTTTAGAAGAAAATATTTGAAGAGCTAGCTTATTTTAAAGACCAAGGTATGTTCAGTAGCCCTGAAACTTTTCTGAATGTATGAAGAAATCAAGGCTTAGTCTACTGACACTTGTAAAGTTGTTAGGCTTGACAGATTCAGTTGCTTTCATCTGTCTTTATTTCTCTCAGTTCAGTGAGTTTTGGAAATCCCTTAGTGGAAGGAATTGTGATTTTTTTTTAATATATTTGAGACATGAATTAACACAGTGCAATAAAGGTCTTGTATTCAGTCTTCTGCACTGGTGGCCTTGTATCTTACTCGTCATACAGTTCAACCATCCCAGATGATCCAAAGTACTGCATAATTTTCAATATATTTTTGTACTATAAATTATTGTTCTCAATACACATTTTTCATTTCCTGTCTGGTTTTGTTAGTGGTTGAGAGCAGTTTAGTAAGTTTATCTCCTCATCCTTGGAGATACTCAGAAATCATCTGGACATGGTCCTGGGCAGCCTGCTGTAGGGAGTCCTGCTACAACGAGGGAGTTGGACCAGGTGATCTCCAGAGGTCCCTTCCAACATCAACCATTCTGTGTTTCTGCTCAGTATAGTTATACTTTCTGGTGTCAAGAAACTAGCATTGGAATCCGATTCCTCTGCACAGACAGAAAAAAGGGACAACCACATTGATTGTCAAGACCTTTAAGGTAATACAAGGACATGGGGCAGACGCTGTTTTTAAAGATGTAAATTTCTGCCATGTCAGATGTATAATTAAGTTGTTAGAAGCTGCAGTTTATCATCTGAAAAGGTACTTTATTTAAATATACTTTATTTGTTGGTAATCTGTGCTTTTGAAATAAATTCGTAGTATTCTCTATACATAAAGAATTGAAGTTGTTCTCCAAATCAGATGTGTAGCAGCTCTCTTGAATACGTCCAGGTCTGTGTATTCAAGGAGAACTTTCCTGCTGAGAGATTAGTAGATATAATCAATATGATTAAAATCAATGCATTCTAAGCAGTTGAGTAAGTATTTGATTATAAAATAACTGGCTTTTTCCAAATATAAAGCTCTTAAGTATGTACTGAATCTGTGTGCAAAGTTCCCTCATATAAATAATCACAAAACATGCCTGAACAGATATCCCTGTCTGTTGAAATCAAAATGGGTAGTCAGGTGTTTGAGAGCATCTCTATAATACTGAATAAAATTCTATTTTTTCCCCCTATTTTTTTTTATATCAGAGCTACTAGTGTGACCACATAATTAGTCATAAATTCTTTGTAGCTTACTTATCAGTTTCAAACTTCAGCATATTACAGGATCAGAATAGTCTAGTTTTAAAACAATGTAGTTGAAGAAAAGTAAGTAAAACAAACAAACAAACAAACAACCCCTTTGGTATAGGTAAAATGTTTTTCAAAGTACTTCCAGCATACGTGAAAAGAATAGAATTAGTCTTGAATACTTACAACTTTTTCAAAACAGGACACTTGAAACAGCATCTTCAACTTAAAAATAGCATGGCAATTCTCATTTATTGTACAAAAATAATAAAAGATATTGAGATACAACTGCAGAGTATGAAGAAAACCCTTCAGAGGAGACACACCTAATTATTTCATCAAAAAAACTTTCTTCGAACATGAACCTCAAGATTAACTAATGACATTTATCGTGTTTTTCTGTATCGTGTAGTGGATGAGCTCAACAGCTATTTGGAAACCCATCTGTTCTTTATGAATTAACAGAAAACGAGAATGAAATATTTCTTACAGTTTAAAGGGATGAATATTAGGAGTCAGAAGTGTTTCTGGGATTGGGTGGCATATTTTAGGGTAGTGTTTATACATACTTAACTGCACAATGCTGTACTGAGGGAGGAGGGGCAGGCGGGTACGTCTAGCTGGCGGAAATCAATTGGTTCTGAGTTTTCTGCCCTTTTGAGTCTTTAATCCTGACACCACACTTAGAGTTTCTGGCTTGTACTGGTTATAGTTATGTTCTGACACATAGGAAACCTAGTTCAGTTATTAAAATATATGCCGGGATTTTTCATGTGTCATTTTTGTCAATTCATATGTGACGTACATGTCCGTTCTTTCTTGTTTTTGCTGGCTGCAACATTGTCTTAATCGATTAGCAGTTTAATTTCAGTTAGTTACTGTGGTTCATCAGTCAAGTCATTGACAAACTAGCATCTTTGCATACTTGTGGTGGTACTTTGGTCATGGTGACTACACAGTTTTGAGCCTGCTTTTGTTTAGGAAAATTACATGAGGCCAGTGTCAGTTTCATGCAAATTTTTCATGGAATCACAGAATGGTGGAGGTTTTAAGGGAGCTCTGGAGGTTATTCTGCTCGATCCGCTGCTGAAGCAGTGTCTCCCAGAGCAGGTTGCACAGGGCCATGTAGACACAGCTTTTGAAGATCTTTAAGGGGGTAGACTCCACAACTACTCTGGGCAACTTGTGCCAGTGCTCAGTCACACTGACAATAAAGAAGTGCTTCCTGATGGATGTTCGGGGGGAACCTCCTGGTGTTCTTCCTGATGTTTCAGTTTGTGCCCGTTGCCTCTTGTCCTGGTACGGGGCACCACTGAAAAGAGCCTGGCTTTGTCTTCTTTACATCCACCATTCAGGTATTTATTTACATTAATAAGATCTCCCTTGAGCCTTCTCTTCTCTAGGCAGGTGCAGCTCTTTCAGCTTTTCCTCATAGGAGAGATGCTCCAGTCCCTCAATCATCACGGTGGCTCTTCCCTGGACTCTTCCCATAATGTCCATGTCTCTCTTGTGCTGGAGCCCAGAGCTGGACTCAGCCCCCCAGGTGTGGGCTTACCAGTGCTGAATAGAGGGGAAGGATCACCTCCCTTGACCTGTGGGCAGTACTCCTCCTAATGCAGCCCAGGATCCATTAGCCTTCTTTGCTGTAAGGGCATGCTACTGGTGTATGTCCAACTTGGTGTCCAGGACCCTCAGGTTCTTTTCTGCAGAGCTGCTTTCATGCTGGGTGGCCCTCAGCACATAATGGTACATGGGCTTGTTCCTCCCCAGGTGCAGGACTTTTCTCTTCCCCTTGTTGAACTGGAGTGTTTCCTCAGCAAGTGTGCAGGTGGCACAAATTTAACTTTGTTAAAAGACAAAACGCATAGATCCCAGTATCCTGCATGGAAATGATGCAGTGCTCTGGAGCCACAAGCTTGCAGGTAGCCTTTGTGAACTCACAGTAGTCTCATGAAATTAATGTCTTCATCCTTTGCTTCAAACCATGACACAGTGTTTAAACGTTAACCATTTGGATTATTTCTTATTTTTTTTCAGCTATTCTTAATGTGGTTTTGCTGCTGTATGGAAAATAGTTTTACAATGGATTCTTTATTTTTAAGCCTGTAGTAATGGATACCTATCAGAAACATACTGGTGTTTCCCATTGCTTATGGCATTATTGGTCCCATGGAAAGTTATAACCTTCTCAGCCAAGTCTTTATGTTTTCTCTGTAGAATGGAGAGCTAATGTTTTGTTAGCAAATACTTGAAGTCTTTGTCCTAACGAGCTGTAGTGTTTGGCTGTGGGAAAGCACTGGTAAAGAGAGAAGCAACCCTGTTATTTTCTGGTCTCAATCTCAGTGACTTAGATGAGTCATTGAATTCATTAGGAGGGATGCAACTCAATCGACTGAAATACATAAATCTCAGAAACATAAATTATAATCTCCCTTTCTTTGCAGCCAGAATAACTGTGGCTAATATTTAATCCTTTTTAAAAGGTGGTTTAATCCCCGATTTTTTAGCTTCTGGAAGGCTACAGTAATTTTAACCTGACTTCCTTTTAGGTAGGATTAATTTAGCCTGGAAATAAATTTCAAGTGTGGCTTCCTCTGCATGGATGGTTGCTGAGATCACTGTCATGTAACATCTACAAGATGCACCCCCTTTATATTTAGAAACACTGTATGACAATGGCATTGATCTGAGACGAATGAGAAGCCCTGAGAGGGGAATGGGCCACAGGTATGTATAGAGCCGGAGGGGCGAAGCTCAGCTGGTCAGATATGTGTGAGGAGCTGAATGAAGGCCTCCTCTGTGCCCCACTCCCCACCTTTAGTGGTGCTGTGCACCCAAGGAGGAGGGATGCAGGGACTGTATTTTTGGTTAGTGAGCTGGCATATGAGAAGGGAGCCAGGATGTTTTGTGGTTGCAGAAAAAAATCAAGACTGGAGCATATGACAATTAATTGTAGTTAATTGTAGATTAGTTGATATTTCTCTTTCTTAGTAGCTTTTATAATTTTTCTGTTCAATTGACTGTAATATATTACAAAAATCTGGTAGTGGTGAGTTGCAGTTACAACTTCGAATCCCTTTGTGGTTCACTTCAAAATGCAAAGTGCATTTCTGTAAAACTGAACAGAGCAGAAGTTGGAACATACGCTTCCTGTTTTCTTCATGAAAAGCAGCGTAGTCTGATTGAGGTATATATATAAGATGAAATGGAGGAGGAGGAAGTAAAAAAGTAATAAATGTTTCTGTATTCTTGCTTACTGCTTTTGATGAAACAGTTGCAGGAGGAATTGATTATGTAGAACCTTACTCCTCGTTGAGGAGACTGGGGTCTCCTCAGTGCAGGGGAAAATAATCTGAAATCTAGGGATCTGTATAGTGGAATCTTTAACTAGGGGTTTGCCATTCAGGTGCAAGATGAAAATTATGGTAACTTAAAAGGCATAAGCTTCTTAATCTACCAATGTAGTTTTCGGTAAAAATATCAAATGGTGCCCATGCCAACTTGTTTGCTTCAACAGCCATCTCACTTAAGAAGTTGGTAGAAGATTAAAAACTGGAAAAAAAAAAGCAACAACTAACAAATTTTAATTGTCCAACAATGGATAAAGAGTAGATAGCAAAGGATTACCTCTATTTTCATCAGAATCTTTGAGTTTAGGTTAAGTGGAAGTAATAATTTCATACTTTTGTTTAGGTCTTTTTAAATGCAAGATGACTTCATAAAGGTATCTAGTTTATTTTACATCATTTTTCTTTTATAACTTGTAAATAATGGTTCATTTTTACTGAAACAGCTTGAGACAACTCTATCTTTCAATTTTAAAGTTGTATATATTTTATGTACGTATTATGTATATTTATGTATAAATTGCTTTCACCGATATTGAAAATGGAGAATGTGAGTATATCTTGTGGCAGGATTATTTAAATATGTAGTTGTCATATCTTTCTGATTAGCAAAAGGAAATGCCAGTTTTAGTGTAAAACTAGCAAACTCCTTATAAAATGTCAGTCTTAAAACAGATAGTTAAATAATGCTGCTGTTGTTTGAGGTGCTTCTGTTGATATAAATAGTAATTAAAATTAGTGCTCTAAATCATTTTTACTTTTATCATTCATTCTTCATAAACCAGATTAATGGGTAGGATGTTGTCAGGTATTTATTTTACGATGTTTTTGGGGTGCTGTGAAAGATTTTAATTGGAGCTTCTTTTTTATCAGCATACCAATTTATCAATCTCTTTGCAACTGTCTTGCCTAAATGATCTGTAATTGCCCTCTTTATGTCATAAAAATACACACTTGAAACTGGATCATTCTAGCCACTTGTACATGGCAGAATATGGAAAAGATCCTCAGCCTTATTTCTCTTGCTGAGTATTATGCATACACACATCTCCATCTTTTTCCCTTTTTCACCAAATACTGCACTAAAAAGAAATCTGAATTTTTATCCAAGTGCACAACACCTGCCCTGTAGGTTAAGTGAAGCTTCTCAAAGTCAAGTTGACCTGCCTAATGTGTTGCAATAGTTTGCTGGGATCATTCTTTGCTTATCCTGCTCTTGCCAAGAAGGTAAGTGGATTGCATTACAGATAAAACCAAAACTGCCTTAAAGAGCATTGGAGCATGTAGGAGTGAATTCAGGAGGTATCACATTCATACATGGAAGTATTAGCGCTGCTATTTGAACCAAACTGGTGTGATGAATAAGAATCTATTTTACAAGGCCTTTGATAACAGAGAAGGTCTAAGATGAAACTTGCAAAAGAGGCAACTTGAAATTTTGAATTTAATGTGTTGTAGAAAAAAGAAATGTGGGTGCAAGACTTCCTGCAAGGAGAGGACCAGGCAGGTCTGAGGGAAGCAGCCGAGTGAATTCAGAAGGCAAAAGCACTTGATAAACAAGCCCAGAGTTGCTTAGGGAACTGCATGGCCACAGAGCATAGTGCCTGTGTTTTTGATTGCTCAGGACTCTGTGTGTAAGGTGGAGAGTTATTAATTAAAAACTGTGGCTTTGCCTTTGGTTGATGGTGCACTAGTCCTATCTATAAGCCCTCCAGATTTTTTCTTCTTCATAGTATGTAAATCCAGCATTTTACAGTGTGCAGTGGATCAGTATCTATTGCATCATGATATTGTTGATTTTATAATGGTGCAGACTTTTTGGAAGTAAAATATATCTTAACTGTAATTGTAACTGCTTTGGCAGTAGCTTCAAGATTTCTACTGTGCTGAACACAAGCATTAACTCCTCTTTATATTGATTTACAATTTGCAAAGTCCTTTTTGGGACACTGTGGACAGTTGCTGCCTGTGATACGCTTATTTTGCTTTCTTTCTCCACCCCATACGTATAATTTTAGTTGCATATTCCCATCATTCTGTCTGTTTGAAGGGAATCTTTTTGATTTTCTTTGAGAAATCTTACTTTTTCCACAGAGTAATGTTTAGAATTTGGTATGTTGTTGATTGGATCAAAGCAATATTTGCTGATATTTGTAGAGGTAAATGTTTTAAATACAAAAGAACAGAAATTATGTAAAGTAAATATATATATATGCAGACTTAATTTTTGAGGAAGTTTCAGCTATCAGTAACCTTGAGTTTGCCATAGCTAATCGAGGCTCTGACATGTCTTGATGTACATGTACTATCCCCAGTTACTCAGATAATATGTTCTGATAAAGGTGACCTCATTAGAAGAAATGTTTTCTTTTTCTTAAACAGTGTCATAAATGTACATTACATTTGTTTAAGGAGTCTTGTCTCTTTGAAGTTGGTTCAATGTACAACATAGCGTCAGCTCATTAACATTGGATCAAAGTGTATATTAAATTTCTGATTAAACATCCAGTCTTTTGCAGCTAGGAATAAACACAATTATAACTTCTTCCTTCCTGGTGTTGGTTTAAGATTAACATGTGTCCAATTTTAGTGAGTTCTGCTGTTGTTCCTAGCCAGCTGGGTAAACAGACTTTAAGGAAATTAGGTGAAGTTTAGCATACAAGCCTATTTCATAGTGTTCAACACACATGTTCTAATTAACCTTCTTTTTGTCTGAGTGATGATTAAGTTTCGTATCTGTGTTACACCAAGCTTGTTTAACATTTCAACCAATACTGTCCTTGAGCAAGTAGAGGCTGCCAGTAGAAATATATCAAGACAACTGGAATTGGACTGGTTGTTGATGCTACCTACACTGAAGGAACTTCAGCACATCTCTCACCAAGGAGAATTACCAAGATGGTGTGCCCATAGAGATTATTAATTTTAATATTTTTTTTCAACAAAATTCTAAGTAAGGTAATTAAGATGTTTAAAAAAACAGCAAGACTTGATCTGTAATGGGTGTGCAGCCCAGGTTAGGTATTGTGCTTGTTGGTAGAAGGAATCCTGCCTCCCCCACAGAACTGCCACTCAAGTTATGTCTGTGCTACACAGTGAAGTCTGGGTTATGAGCATTCGTATAAGTACTGGACTCGTATACTGGATTCGTATAATGCTCTGGACTCGAAGTTGTGTTTCTTAACACAATAATGAGAGTACTTCTATGTTTATTGTGGCCTCTCACTCTTTACTGAGTCATCCTGGTTGTCCTATAGTCTTGTCTTCATGCCACATCTAGCACTTCAAGGGAAAAGTGTGCAGCTGAGGCATTGCTTTGCAGGGGCCTTTTGAACATGGCATTAACAGAAGGAGTTTTGAGGGCAGGGGGTGACAGGTTTGAGTCGAATCAACGTAACCAGGCTGCTGCCTTGCATTGCAGTGCAACAAGTAGGTGGCTGCTGGGTGCAGAATGAGGTTCAGAGAGCTGTACTGATTCACTCTGAAAGTTGGGCTAGCTTGGGCCTGAACGTGGGTTCACACCCAAGTTTAGAAAACTGTACAGGTATAGCCAAACCATCGTTAGCAGCTACTCCTCTGTATAGGAGTGGTAGCTTATAGTCTGTGTTGTTACTTTGTCCAGTCTTTTCCATCCAGATAGTATTGTTGTGCCAGGTAATTGTTTTCCATAAGTTGGCGAGGTGGGACTGATTTGAGGAGACACTTGGTCTTCCATCCCTGCAGTGGAATCAAAAGATTGCTCATAGATTACAACTTTCAGTTATAGAGAAGCTAAAGTGTAGTCCTATGCAGCAGCTGTATGCCAAATGCAGAAAAGGAAAAGAAAAAAGAAACATAAGAAACATTTTGAATTTCTGTCAAGAAAATTCTGCCTTGAATGGACCTTGAAAAAGTTTAGACGGTTGCATGACTGTTTTATTAGATATTCTTCACTTCGGATTTACAATACAAAAAATGGGAAAAGAACATTCTCTTAAAAATGTGAAATATTTTGATCTTATAACTGAGTTTTTTGAAATTTTCTTTGAAGGTTTTGTTTGAGAAATTTGAAATAAGAAATCTTTCAGTAAAGACAATTCTGCTAACTTCAATGGTAATTACTGAGGGTGGCTCATGTTCACTACTATAGGTACAATTAGCTCGACTGCAGATGTCTGAATAGGAACGCGTGTTTCTACCTGTTTCATGCATCACAGGTACTGTGTTTATTTCTGAATTTTTTCATTCTGTAGAGGGCTGTGAATGCCCTTCATGGCAAGTAGCTAGATTTGTGTAAAAGAATACTTACCCTGTAGTAACATGTGGAAACGGTTTGACGGAATAAAATGAGAGAAAATTAATCATGGTTATTCTGAGCTTCTTTTGCTGGCTCATAGCCAGACCTAATTTAAACTGAAATTCTTAGGAGATGGTAGTGTTTGGTAACATATAAATAATCTTTCACCTAATAAAAAACATTCCAGGACATATTTGTAAACTATTAGATACCTAGCTTGTCTAAATTAACATGCATTGTTCTTCATGGTTGTTATTATGTAGTTGAACAGTGTCCTAATGTAATCCTCGTCTTCATGGAAGAGCAAGATAAAATTGTTTGTGTATTTACCAAATTCACCTCTACAAAATTGACTTTAATCGAGTTCCAGAAAAGATGTATTTGTCTTGCAAAGTGTGACTGACCCCACAGTCTCCAGCATACAGTTTCAAAGAAATCAGCTGCTTTGAAGTGATGAACATGTATTTCTAAGCCCAGTGTATCTATGCAAGACACGTTTATTTTTAATAAAGCAGGGTGACTAAATCATTTGAGAGTTTGGTTCAGTGCTATTTTGTTTGTAAGAGCGGAAAACAACTCTGATTAAAGAATTAGAATTAATAAATATGAATGTTGAGAAAACATGTAAAAACATCAGAATTGGGCTATTCTTCTGAAGATGACACTCAAAAGCTTTGGATGTGTTTGACATCAGACCTATTTCTAAGTAATTTTAAAACTGACTCTAATGCTATTAGGATGTTTGAAATATAAAATATACAATTGCTTTACATTACTAGACAGCTGAGGAGGTAGAAAGCATAGGTAAAATGAACTTCAGTGGAGATGAAAGCTCTGAATGGAGAATAAAAGTCTTTTTGGCATAATTCAATAGTAGAAGGGAATCATACTAGAGGAGTGGGAGAGTCTGATCATTTAGGATTAGCTTCTGTAAAGTTTTAGGCTGTGATTCCTGCTCACTTAAAGTTCAGGGTTGCAAATTGGCCATTGAAGTGAACTTTGTGGGTCTGCATTAATACTTGAGGGTCTACTGGGGCAAGGGTGTCCCAACATGTCTGTGTGTGTATATAAATATAAATATATATATAGATGTATATATATTAGTATATCAGCCTGCAGGACCTGTGGTTGCCTGACATTGTTACCCCCTTGTTACTGTTGTAAAACGAAGTGAATTCCAGTTGTGGTATTTTTTTGTACAGATTTTGTGCCACTGTTTCTTTTTTTTTTTTTTAACCTTCCTGGTCCATATCATTCACCTTGCTGAGCGTTGCAGTTACTTGATTGTGTTCTGTTTCGTCCCTGGCTACCAAAAAGAAACATAACAGTGATGCAGGTGTGTTGTTTTCCATGCTGTTTTGGAGCTTCTGGCTGTTCTTGTTCTTGGCAAGTTGTATTCTGGATGTGGAGCGTTGGTCTCGGCTGAATGCACTGTGTGTCAGGGATATTTGTTACCTGGGTAATTCCTTGCTTGTCATATAAGCTTCACCTGCCCCACCCCACACAGATTATTGTGAAATTTTAGTGAGTTCTGATTTATTTTTTAAGCAACACGAGAATTTTTGATTATTCAATAAAAATAAATCATGCTGCATTGTGTTACCCAAATTTGTATTTTTGTATTTGTATTCATTGAATACATCCCTCTAAATCACTTCTGCTCAGAATAAAAGTATGATAAAATAAGAAAAATAAGGTGTTACTGTAAAATGGAAAGGTAGACTAGTATGCCCTGCATATGCCTTAGGTAGTGAGGCACTGGCACAGGTTGCCCAGAGAAGCTGTGGATGCCCCATCCCTGGAGGTGTTCAAGGCCAGGTTGGATGGGGCTTTGGGCAACCTGATCTAGTGGGAGGTGTCCCTGCCTATGGCAGGGGGATTGGAACTGGGTGATCTTTAAGGTCCCTTCCAACCCAAGTCATTCTATAATCATAGAATTGAATCTATGAATCTATTGAAAATATTTATTACCTCTGTGAGGCCCTTCATTCTATACCTCTTTTCCAGTCACCATCTTTAAATCTTGACTGTATGCTGTGCTGTACGCAGTTATGCAAAAAGCTGAATAGAAAACTGAGAAGCTGTTTGTAAATGCTTTTTATTTGTGCTGTTTATGGGTTATAAGAGACACCTACTGTATCTAAAGGCTGGTTCAGTGTTCAGCATATGCATTGAAGGAGCTTGCTTCTGTGAGATATGAGTCTATCATTTTCACTGAAGTTGATAGAATTGTATGTTCTTGTGACATTTTAAGATTGTTTTGAGGAAATGATAGAGATTAAATGGATGTAGATTTGTTTTTTTCCCCAGTATTTTGTCTACAAGGAAATTAACCAGTAGCAGTATATGTCTGTTATGCTCAAAAAACCCAAACCAAACCAAAAAAAAACCAACTTTAAGAGCTTGCTCACAGTTATTTTACTGCTTTAACAAATCTATTTATCAAAATATATAAAAACAGGGGAAGGAAGAACTATATGCATTTCCTGTTCACGTCAGAGGAATCGAAACTACTGCTTGACTGTCTTTGAAGTGGAGTGGCTTGAAGGTTGTAAAGTGGACATTTAAAGAAAATGTTTAACAGTCCACTATCGGCATAACATTTAGAAACTGTGTATGATACATTTTGTGTGTGATTTTGAAAAAGAATCCACTTGAGATCTGGGTCAAAATGATTAGGAATTGGAAAATGGGAACTCTGTATAGGGTAAGGTTAGCATAAGACACAAACACTTCCTTTAGGCTCCTAAGAGTTTGTGGTAGGCTAATTCAAAGTATAAAAAAGATCTGTAAAACTATCCTGTCATGTTAACCAGTACTTATAATTTTAAACAAGGATAGATTTTCTTTGTTTCATTCATTTTTTAAAAATTCATGTCTGAACCTCTTACCCGAGAGCTGGGCCAAGTACCTGTACATTCCTGACATAGATAGCAAGTCAAAGCTTCTCCAATTAGAACAAATAGAACTCACATACTTAAGACTCAGTGTAAATACTCTCTTTACCAAAAAAGAGAGAGGTCTGTTGTTACGGATCTATAACCGAAAAACCAACATGGAAAATCCTCATAAAGAATAAAATATTTGGTGTTGTAACTGAGTGGGCATAGGCTGGCTGGATGATTGTGTTCTTCGCTTGCACCCCACAGCCATAAGAGGCGTGAGGTTTAGATTTCTGAACTGAAAAATGTTTTCTATAGGCCTGTCTTCAGTACCTAAATTCTCTGTTTCATTCATTTTAAGACTGCTATGAGTGGAAACCCGGAAAGGCTTTGTGCTGAGTAGGGCGGATACTTGAGCTGACCAGAAGGAAATAGACCATATACCTTAGACCGTGTCCCTCTTTGGCCTGTGTGTAAGAACAAAATTCACAACTCAATTCTTCTGCTTTTACATGCCAAATATTATGTTTGCACCATGAATGAAGATACCCATGGGCCAATTTTGGAACCAGAAGCATGTGGGGTGAGCTCTGTGTAAGCCAGTGTGGGTTTGGCAGCTGTGTCAGCATATGCCAACTAGCAAATATTGCCAGAAGTCTTGCAGATGCAGGATTTCCTGTGCTAGGGGCTCAACCCTCTTGTCCCATATGAAAATAATGCAGAGCATACACAGGCCAAGTTTTCCTTTACTGGACCATGCACGGTTCTTGTGTCACCGAGATGGTGAGCTCGGCCCTGCCTAGGGTCACAGCATCTGGTTGAGATGTGTGCATATGTGCCGAGACAGAAAGGACCCGCAGGTAGGTGAGCCAGTACTGAGGAAAACAAACAGACCAGTTGCTGTGTCTTGTCTGTTAGGATTTTCAACTCAATGCTGCACCTTAGCAAGTATGCTCTAGCTTATGACTTCACAGCTTTTGGACCTCAGCTGCTCATTTTCTGTAAGTAGAAACTTAACTGGCATTAAATACAACAGTTTTTAGAGTATGTTCTGCTTTTATGGCATAGAGCAGTTATGGATTGTGTTGTCCTTTTTTGGAATAAAAATTGATTTTTTTAATGAAATGACTGCTAATTATCCTGTTGCTGAATACATAGTTAGAATTTCAGTTGCATGATCTAGGCTGAAGTCATAAAATCTTATTCTTTGTATTAAACTTGATGTTTTCAGTCAGTGTCAAGTATAGTTTGAGAGGCACATCTTACTGTGCTCAGGTTGTGATTTCTCATTGAAGCTGGTGGAAAGCAGGTGAAAAACCCTCAGCCTGCCACACTGGACTCAGTTCTGAAGTGATATAAAGCAAAATTGTAATTGTTAAAAAATGCCATTTGTTAAAATTTAGGTGCCATGAAATTTTCAGGTACTTGAGAAGTTAATTGAGGGCTTTAAAAATGACATGTTTGAATTTATAAGAAATCAGATCTTCCTGAATTTTCTGGAAGAGCTAGGCCTAAGCAAAGCAGGAGACATGGTTCATTGTTGTCACAAAAATACAGATACAGACATTCATGAATTTTTATTGTGCAATAAACCAGATGTCAAGAAAACAATGTGTTTCAGAGCTCTTTTAAGAATGTCGTTTTGAGTATTTCAATTTTATTTAGAATTGAAGTTTGTTTTTTTGTTTCTCAGAGTGCATGTTTCACTTGTGAGATCTAGTTACGCAAGTCACATTGTATTCCGTTGGCCTGTTTTATGCTTAAAATGTAACATGACATGATTGTTAAAAACTGCAATAAAATATTGGATCAGCCTAAGAAATCCTCCTTTTCTAACTGGTTTTCTGGAATGGTAACTGTTCCAGAAAAAAAAAAAAAAGTTAAATAGACTTAACTAATTACAGAAAAACTGTGGCTAGCAGGCTGCTCTGTCTCTTTTCCCATGACCTTCTAATTTTATAACTTTTTTGTGTGTGTGACCAATTAAAATATGACGGCAGAGCAAAAAAACATAATCCAAATGCCCAGCAGCTGTGATGTGGAGGTAATAATCCATGTCCTGGAATCACAGAAAATAGAGAGGGTACAAGTTGCAGATAATTTAGTTTTTCTACTTGTGCTTGTGCACAGATTTTCCTTAAAGTACATCTGTTAAGTTTTATTCCTCATTCAAAATGTTGATGTATTACTAAAATTGTAATGGTACTTATTTATTTTGTCAGTTTGCTTCTTCTACGACAGAAGTAAAAATGATCTTGCCTAGGTCAGAGGGATGGACTAGATGACCTTTAGAGATCCATTACAGACAGCTTTTCTGTGATTTCATAATTCTTGCTGATCTTTCTGTACCATGTTTTGCCTCTGGATAACAGAAGATAGTATTTTGCTCCATACAGTGTCTATATAGATATCTACTAATGTTTATTAGAAAGAAAAAGTACTTTTAAGATTTTGAGATTGGTTCAGGTACAAACTGACACACAGGAAATTCCATCTGAATGTGAGGAAGAACGTCTTTGCTATGAGGGTGACCGAGCACTGGAACAGGCTGCCCAGAGAGGCTGTGGAGTCTCCTTCTCTGGAGATACTCAAAACCCACCTGGGTGTGATCCTGTGCAACATGCTCTGGGTGACCTTTCTTGAGCAAGCAGGGTTGGACTAGATGATCTCCAGAGCTCCCTCCCAACCACAACCATTCTGTGATTCTGTGGTTCAGGTATCTCTGTCATATGAATCTTTTGAATCTTTTCTATTGCTTCTCCCTGCCCCATGCTCAGGTAGCTCATGCATACCACAGCTCTTTGGGCATGGGATGTTGATTAACATCTCTGTCCTCATTATATGAAACAATGAACTAAGAAGCTGTATTTTAGACCTCATTAAGTGCTCAACACACTGACTGCAGTCCCCTGTTTTATTGTTCAGTAGTGCGAAAGGGGGAGGGAAGACAACTGTAGTTCTTAGCAGAGGAAGAACACTTAGGGCTCTTTTTGCCACTGTATGGTTATTTGAGGTCAAAAAATACTGTAAAAAAGGACAAGACTCACATATCCAAGACTCTCATTGGCATGATTTGCCAATTAAAAAAAAAATGAAATCAGCGACTGTGCTCTTATTTTCTGTCATGAGGTACCCAATTCATTCTGTAGCAAAGTTCTCTAGATGATCTTTGGTGGCTGCAGTTGAAAGTGTCAGAACTCACCACTGGAAGTTGTTTTCTAGGCATACTCCTTTAAGATGCTGGGTAATTCCAAGTATTTTGGAACAACAACATTTTAAAAAATTATTACTCAAAATAGATAATGAACAGTATAGTATGTACGCATCATTCTCAATGATTAGCATTGTTAAAGAGCATGCTTTTCTCTCTGTGGCTTGATAAGCAGTGTTCTCCAGCTGCATCCTTCTCTTGTTGAACAAATTGTATGGGTGCCTCATGTTCCAATTACGTAAGTGACTGATGAAGCATAGGTAGATTTTTGGTTACAGAACTTCAAGGAGAGCTCTGTTTCAGAAATGCTATCGATCTTTAATACTCTATATTGATAAAAAGATCAAGGAAGTGAGTGTGCTTAATTGCTTTCAGATCTAAGCAAGACCAAAACTGAAATATAATCCTATCAATATCTGTTCTGGGGCACAGTGCTGCTGGACACTGAGTACTTTCTGATTATACTGTATTCCCAGTGACGGGTAAGTGCGGATGCTCAGTATTTCACAGGATGAATTCAGCAAGGAGGAACAAGGTCAATTTTAAATTTTTGTTCTTGTTGCTTATTTCTGAGCAGTTTAGCCAAATGGAAATCCATGAAAGCAATAGGTGCTGTGGATTGTCAAGACCTACCAGCTGTGTCTCCTGCAGTTTTATATCTAAATAGGTCTATGCTCACAGAAACCACCTAATATGTATGTAGAAGAAAGTCTGATAATGAACATTTCAGGTCTGTATGTGTGTTTACAATAGATGTTTATAAAGGACTTAGAATTTTTTTTGTGCATCTAAATTGGCTCTCAGTGTGTACTTATACGGTCTTCTATGGCTACATTGATATGAAAAGTTTCATATGGAGAGATATATAAAAGAGAAGTAGAGAACTTATTTTAAAGCCCTGATTTTTTTTTTTTTTTGACTGCAGCTACCTGATATACATTTGTATTAACATTTAGGCCTCTTTTTATGTTTTGTTTCACAGGCAGCAGGAGCAATTCGTCCTTTAGTTTCTACTGTTATTGCCTCTGGTGAAGATGGCTGTTTAGACCACTCATTGGAACGTGCCAGGTACAGAGCAAGTGAAATGCCTCAGGCTTTCTTATTTGATATAATCTATCAAGCATACCAACAGGTAAGACTTTGAGTTTTCTTATAGGACTGTTTTGCCTTTAGTGTGTAAAAACAAACAAACAAACAAAAAACCTCTCACAAATAGGGGTTCAGATCACATCGAATTGGACATCTCGTTTCTCTGTGATATTTTGATGACAGTGCTTTATCATTCTCATCTATTCAAATATTTCTGGTATCAAACTGCCAAATACAAGGTGTGTCTGGGGGTAAGGGGTCTAAACTATTGGAAACTATTGATTTGCTTTGAGTTTTATTGTATATTAAATAGATTATTTATATGAGTGGGCTAATGTGCTTAAAGTTAGGTATGTATTCTGTATGTGTTGATAGAGTATCAAACAGAGTTCTGCATACACAGTGTAGTAATGGCATTATATAATAATATGATGAGATCCAGGCTGTTTTAAAACACTTAGATAATATTACCTTGATACATCTAGAGAAATGTTTAAAGTGTTTCATATTGCATGTGTTATAATAAATGATCATATTGTACAAGCTTTGATTACTGGCTGAAAATAATATTCTACATAGTGTCTTGTAATTATTTTTTTTCTAATACATCATGTTAACTTCATCTTTATTTAAGAAAAACAAAAACTGTGGGTAGTATAATAAACCCTGACTTTTTTGCCTTTATCCCTCTTGAAGATTGCTTTCATTTGCCCCACCCTGCATTCACAGTTTACTGGAAACACTCCAGGCTTTCGTCTCGGCATTCTACTTCCTTTTCATTCATCACCTTGTGGAAATTGCCTGTCCTCCAGGTATCTTCTAGATTGACTGGAAGCAGAGCTTTTCTTCATTTGTCACTTGGAAAGAATTATTTTTCACTCCACTAATGCTGACAGTCATACTTCCCATCAGTCTTTCATTTCTAGAGTAAACAAGACAAAATTACTGATAGTGCATAGCTTTGAAGTCACCAACAACAGAACAGATGTGTGGACAGGCAATGAAGAGTACTTTGAAATGTTGGCAAAAATTCCGTATCGTACCCTTTATGCATGATACCTGAAGCTATTTCTAGGTGCTGAAGATGAAGGGTTGTCCAAGATGAAGAACTACTACAGTGACTGTACTAGCTCCAGCCATTTTACTTCTGATGGTAGGCAGGTGGAAGTTCTTGATGTATACAGCTGATATGTCAAAATGAAAGTCTCTAGCTTGAAAGTAGTGGGCATACCTGTGATAAAGGCAGTGTATACATGCATGGAACACATCTCAAGAGACAACAGCTACTGTTGCAACCATTTCTTTCTTGTTGGTGTTTATCTGTTTTGGCAAATTGCATGTTTATGTGTTTTCTCAAAAACAAAACAAAACCCCTCTATTTTTTCCTACTGTGTTTGCTCTTATTTTGCAGATACAGTAGAGCTGGCAAATACATAAAAAACGTTTTTGCCCCTTATTGCCTTGCTCAAAAGGCAACTATATTTGCAATCCCTATGTTCCTCTGAATAGTGTTGTCTTCTCACATATGCATTCCATCAGTTTTCTTTTTTATATCCCTGCTCTTTCAAGAACAAGCCACCAAAGTTGTTAGCAAACAACCAAGGCTATGGTTCCTTGTCCCCAGTTCCCTTTGCATTGGCTAAATTCTGGTCATTTAAATGCTCTGTGCCTTGGAGCTCTGAGAAGGATAACACTTCGCTAAATCTCTCAACTCATATTGTTTGCTAATTATTTATGTTTCAATGGTGCCTAGCTGTCCAAGTCAAGGATTAAGACCCTATTGTTCTGGGAACTGTACAAACAAATAAAAAAAGATAGATAATCACTGTCCTGAAGTTAGAATTTAGTAAAGCTACTGTAGGGCAGATTTTTGTAGGAATAGATGCAGCTTATGGTACTTCATAGATGCCCATCAGTGGTCCCCACAACACGGTAAAGTAGGTAAGTATCATTGTACAGGTGAACAAACAAAGATAAAAATCATGTTGTTATTCATGTTGGAAGACGCTCGCAGTGCTGGGAGTCGAACAATTCAGTTCAGCTGACTTGGCTTGTGATTATGATCCCACTTCTGTGCGGTTTATGCAGTTGTGACCTTTATGCAAAAACAGTGGGAGGGGGGAAACAGCAGTCAAACATGCATTCCTTAGAAAGAAGTAGCCCATTTGAAATTTGCTTCAAATAACATTGCATTGAGGGTAATGTGGAATACTGCTCTTAAACTCTTTCTATTTAAATGCATCATCTGATGTGAGTAGGTAGAGGGTTAACTTCCAGATTTGTTCTTTTCCATAAATGTATGATCTCTGGGTATCTTAACTACTAAGTTACACCTTTCAATTAAATATCAGTTCTCTTATTCTTACAAGCTACACATCAACAGCCCTTTTTGCTTTTCTTGCCTGGCACAGGTTTGAGCAGAGCAAACTAGTTTTCTCATTTACTTTTTTATGCTCTTTTTCTTTCTCATATTAAAAAGCATTTCTTCAGAAACCTTTTTCTAGTTCTTGCTTGATTAAAAAAGGACAATGGTAGTTTGGGGAACAATACATGCCTTGTACATAAAATTATTGAAGTAGATATAAACAATGTCAGATTGATTTGCAATATTATCTTAAAATATATGTACATTACAGTGAATCCCTTTGCCAGTGGTGCCAAAAATCAATGTATTTGAGGACATTCAGACAGATTATTTGCATGCATTTCTTTGTGTTGCATCTCAGTTTTTATGCTGGATCTCAGCATAGTTTTCACTCTTATCTCTTGTCTGTGGCCTTAAAACATACATTTTCCAAACAGATATTTTGTGTTCAGGTCCTAATGTAAATCTGACCATGTCAAGACTTCTGTCATCATAAATAGTGACTTCTCAGCTTATAGTAGTGCTGTTGGAACCTTTTAACTTTTGTTGCTCAAAAATTGCATGTACTTCCATTGTCCTTTAATGACTGAGGGGAATGTAAAACATACATTCCTCATTGCTCACATATCTGATATTTAAGTGATGCACTAAAAACATTTAAAGTCAGTATTGAAATTAAGCAGAACCCACAATAGAGAGTAGAGCTAAAATGGTGTCTTGATCTTAAAAGGCCTCATTACTCTGGCTTGTGTGTCATTAGATAGAGTACTTAGAATAAATTGTTGTGGTTTAATGTGGCAGGCAGGCAGCTATTTATTTACTCCCCTCCAGTGAGGTGGGGGAGAGAATCAAATTGGGGAAAAAAGATAAAACTCTTAGGTTGAGATGAAGACAGTTTAATAGGACAAAAAAGGAAGGGATGATAATAATAATCTATATAGAAAACAAGTGATGCACGATGCAGTTGCTCACCACCTGTCAACTAATGCCCAGCCAGTACCCGAGCAGCAGCCAACTCCCCCAGTTTTACTCTTCAGCATGACACCACATGGCGTGGAATATCCCTTTAGCCAGTTTGGTCACCTGTGCTGGCCGTGTCCCCTCCCAGCCTCTTGTGCACCCCCAATTTACTTGCTGGCAGGGCAGCATGAAAAGCTGAAAGTCCTTGACTCACTGTAAGCACTGCTCAGCAACAACTAAAGCATGGGTGTGTTACCAACGCTATTTTTCTCCTAAATCCAACACACGGCAACATGCCAGCCACTATGAAGAAAACTAACTCTATCTCAGCTGAAACCAGGGCATACATGAATAGGCGTGAGTTTTGGCAGATATGGGCACCTACTCCTATATTTAATGCTGCCTACCGCTTTCTGTTGCATATCTTTGTTCTGTTGGTTATACGATGCATGGGAAAACAGCTGTTTGTAATACTTCACTTCTGGTACAGTGAAGTATTCTGATGCCCCTGCTTTGTAATAGGACTTTAGACTTGGGCATTGGAATCACTCTGAAGACAGAAATGGATGAATTCTGCAGGCCTCCTTACATGCCTCTGAGTGTTACCATGTCACATATAACGTATATGCTTCCTCACCTCATATCCCTATAAAATACAGCACTACTTATGTGCTCTTCAGTTTAAGTACAGGTTTTATTTGGTATGATAAATACTTGACACAAGGTGGGCAAGTGACAGACACAAAGAACTGCAAGAGGAGTGAGAACTTTATTTAAAGTGTGTGTTGTATCTCATAGGCAGGAATATGAGGCTTTACTTTAACCAGGGTTTTTTTCCTGGTGATGTTGGGTAAATGGCCATGTAAATGTGTTAAGGGGAAAAACCTGTTGTTATACCAGTGGTCCTAGTTCTGGTATATCCCAATTCATGAATTCGTTTCATGCAAAATGTAATGAACTGTACCAAAAGCTTCTGTAAATATTAGCAGTGAATTAGTTAAACTATTTTAAATCAGAAATGCAAATCTCTAACGACTAGTGAAACCTGTGGAAAGGTTGTACAATCACAGAGCTCATTACTTGCTTCTATTCTAACCTACCTGGGACAAATACAGCCAACAATTATTACTATTTTTTTAAATACGAAATTAATTCCTGATCTTTGAAACACTTTTTTTCCTCCTATTCTTATCAGCCCCTAGGAAAATCAGAAAAGTTTAAGTGCTAACTGAAAATCCACACTTTCCAAAGACAGCAAATAAAGGATGAATTCCTTAGAACAGACTTGTTCATTTTTGCTTAAGGTAGTTTCATATTTCTGTTCAGCCTTTTATATTAAATAGGAGCAAATGCAAAGTATGATCCTGTAAGCCTGGGAGGAGGGTGTGGGGATGAAACTTCGCTTACTAGAAGTCAAGTGTTCCCCTGGAGCAGTATCTTATAAGGAATTAGAGTATCAGGAAGTCAGGTAGACTACTTTTTTTCTTTAATCAGAGTAGGCTAAGACTGGTTTCTCTGATACCTCGTTATGACATATTGTGGAATGCACAGAGATCCGTTGTCTTTTATACAAAACATCTTGTTATGTCATGTCACATTAGTGACAATACAGAATGGCTGAAGTACTCAACAAATCATTATGTATTTTAAATGTATCTACCAAAGTAAGGAAGGTAGCAGGAACAATTAAACAACTTTGTCTTTCCTGATCTGGCAGAGAAACAACTGAAAATGCAAGCAGGAGAGTGGTATGCAGAAGATCCTCAATAGCTTCTGTGTTGGAGATGTGAACCAAAAGCCTAGGGAGGAGGGTATGATTGTTAAAGAAATGTCAGATTATGCCATGGATGGAATAGAATTGCTCACCATTTCAACCAGTGTGGTGAAGTTAAGGGCATGGCAAGAGCTACACACAGCTGAAGAAGAGGCGGGACATTTTAGAAGGCTATTAGGCAGGAATTTGTCACATATGGATGACACTGCAAAGTCTGATCACTATTTAAAGACAGTGATAGCTTTATACCAATCTTTTGTACATTGTTTTACAGGTAGATCTTATGTACCTGGGATAATTTACCACAAAAGCTGTACCATATTTTTTGGTGTTTGTGTTGCATTTTTATTCATCTGTTGATAGTAGACCTTTTGTAGGTTCTGGAAGTTTATATTTAGCTAATCAGAACAATGAAGCTGAAAAAAAAAAAGGTACAGGAAGCAGGAATATCCATTAAAGGAGGCTAAACTTCAGCATGTTTAGAGATGCTTCTCAGCTGCCTATGGGGTACCTTACAAAGACCCCCAAGAAACAGACAAACCTTAGGGGATCTATCCAATCTCTAAAGACTAAGTAGAGGCTAGTATTTTGGGGGACTACACTATATTAGTGCGTCTGTTCATAGCCAATATTACCCACTTTTTGGATAATAAGCAATCCCATTTGCTTATGGGAGGCTCCAGCATCTGCCTGCATAGGAGAGAGCTGCTATATTTAAGCATAGTAATGACAAGACACAAAATAATAGTGTGTCAGGGAGAATCATGCAAATACTTTGATGCTAAATTCTGGGAGGCAGATGTTCTTCCACTCCCAAAAAATCATTACAAGATGTCCCCAGATGAGGTTGAGATGGGGAGAAGAGGGATTCTGCAAACTGTGCAACCAGATCCTCAGCAGAAGAAAAGGAAGACTTTTTTTTAGTCATGAAATCCCAAATTTTTTCTTGTTTACCAAACCCTTGAGAACGTTCAAGGAAGATTTTTTCAGAGTAAGAAAGGAAGTTGGCTATTGTTAGGCCCATTGTAGAAGTATTTGCTCAAAGTATTGTCTTTTCTGTATGTAAATAATAGGGAGTGTATTCCATGTGGATTTTGTAAACTTCTGAAGTGCTTTTTGAAAGGGCACATTACTGGGATTCTTCTTCAAACATGTGTGAAACATTTTAGTATCCTCTGTAGCAGGGGAAGTGGAGTCAGCTGTAGCAGTTTAGTAATATTTTGGCATAGGTCAGGCAAGTCCTTCGAGGCAAAATGTCTAGACTGATTTGGGGATTTTCCTGTGGGTTAGTTCTTTGTTAAAGAAATCGATGTCTGTCAAATTAACATTGCCAGAAGCAACAGGCGATTAAATGAACAGTAGCGGACAAATTGTTGACTAAAACCTTGGTAACTTTGGGAGCAAGGGTCAGACTCAGAAATAGGACCAAAGGGTCAAAATGCAAATGGGGCAGAATTTGGACACTTCAGTCCAACACTGGAATCCTTAAAAGAACAATAAAACAGACAATACTGTTTACCTCCCTCCTAAGGCTAAAGGTACCCGAATCTTCAAGGCACCCGAACTTTTAAAACATTCAATATACATTAAACTTTTTTTATGCCAAGGCATCAAAGTTGTGGCTGGGCTGAACAGCTTAATATTCACTAGACGAAAAAAAAAGGATATGTAAATCTTTGCCTGATGCCATTCAATCACAAATTGATGCTCTGGGTCGGAGCCATTTTGGTTTTGTAGTATAAAGACATTGAAAATGTTATCACCACTATTTTTAACAGATGTCAATAAGTAGGTAAGACAAGTAGATTTTATCATAACCTGTAATGTATTGTTTCTTGGCCTTCATCTTTTTTTAAAAAAGAGGCAGACATCTTGTATTAAGTGTATTTTGTTGTGAAGATAAGTTTACCTCATTCTTCAAATGCATCTTGTGATTTATATATAGAGTTTGTGTGTGTGCATGGACATCCACTTCATTTTCTCCCACCCCCAAGCTTTGATCACCCACAGTGCTTAACTCTATTTTATTTTTTAATTATATGGACAGGTCTTCTAAATACATGCCCTATAGCATTGTATTGTTCTGTTCTTCCTAACTCTGCATTTCAGTTTGTTTCTGTAGGTTTTCTTCCTTCTGATCAACTGCATTCTGAAATACTGAAGCACAAAGTGATACATGAAGTAGGTGAGCTAGCTAAAATAAGCAATAGTAATCTACTACCTGTGAGTTGTATGAGGACAGTATTACAAGCAAAAGCCCTTCTCCGTATGGAGTCCTGAAGATAACATACTTGCATCTACCTATAAAATGAAATAGTAGTTTTAATATAATTGCTTACTTGGTTGGTCCTAGGCAACGTACTTGGCTGAAGTAGCATGGATTATTTCAGCTTGTTAAAATTCCCATTCCAATTCCTTTGATGGTATAATAATATAGATTTTAATGAGCTATATAGTAATATCAAGATGGGGAGTATCTACATTTTTCATTGTGCTTGTGAAATAACAAAAGGAGCCTTTCTGCTGATTTGTCCATGGATCATTAAGGTTTTAGATCCAATTGTTTGACAAGAAAATATGTGTAGTTCCTAAATGATTAAAGATAACTTAGTATCTCATTTCTCCTTACATGAGAATTTTTGACTTTGTTAACAGCTTCCCCTGCTGTGTGGTCCATTTCTGCTTGGATTTTGTCTCTGGTTTTAGTCCCATTTGAAAAAAAGACTTTGAACTTCAGCAGAACCTGAGTTCTGTTCCATTTAATTCCTGCTGAAAACCAGTACTTCTTTGGTTTTGATGCAAAATTATAACGCAGTTAATTTGTAATAATTTGGTTTTGCAGAAAATTTTGATTTGTTTTTCTCCATTCGGGCTGATGCACACAGACTATTGCTTAAGTACGTGGTTGTCAACCTCACCTAAATGAGCATTAGGTTGTAGTTCTGAGTATTTTTCCAAGATTATATAGTTACTTCATCTGGCATATTCTTACCCCAACAGCTTGGTTGTAAAATTTGTAGGATTGAGTATTTTCTTTTTTTCCCCTTCCCTATGCTTAAAAACTACCCAATTTTACAGACTTATTTTCAGGTTAAATATATTTAATGAATTTTGTTCAGCAGGGCTCCTTTTGTTCTGTTTATTCAGAACCTGCAGCTAGATTGGTGGTCTGTTGAGAAAACTATGCTAGCTTAGATAGCTCTGTACTTGATTAGTTCTTTGGCACAATGGTAGAGCCAGGATATTGTATGAATCCCCACCTTGCCCTAATTAATTTCTGCCACAAGAATGTTTGGAGAAATTCTAATGCCTTGCATAAGAAAAAAATAAAAGTTTTTTTTTGCTAATGGGATAATTACTTCCATTTTATTACACTCCTCATCCTGTAGGATCTCAGAGCACTTTGTGAATTTACGTATAAACTCTTGGAACTGTTTGATGCAGCAGTGCAAAGCTACCACACCCTGGGTGAAATCAGGCATCTCTGTGGTAGTGAAAGATATAATTTGGTGGGGATATTTTAGGGAGATGTACTGCCATTATTAAAGTTGGAAATTAGACTGGATTATGAGTGTTCTTGCACGTGTTACTGGATTTACTCTGATAAATGTAAGGTATCCACAAGGATAACCCATTTGGCGAAGACTCAAAAAGTGCTAAATACTGAGTGAGAATCACTGTATCCAGCTGACAGAAGACCACCCATCTAAACTGTAGTCTGCTCCATATTTTGAGAGAGCTGAGAATAACACAAGGTAGTGGTGCTAGAGATTTTCATCTCCGTTACCTACAGTTTACTGCATCCAAAGGAAAAGACCACTTATGATCTTGCATAATTTCAAGAGGTGACCCTCTATAAAGTTCCAAGTGTGAATAATGTCAGTTAAAAAAAAAGAAATTTACAAAATGGAACATTCACTTTAGCTTAGCCTGAGTAGGACTCACATTGGCTTCTAAGCCTGATCAAATTGTGTTGTTGATGGCTTGATTTTAGAGCTTGGTGTATTTAGAAATCTCCTTACTTGCAAGGTAGTGAATCATAACTTATTTACATTTTCTTCGAATAACCTAAGTAATCTGTAGCTTTCTACATTGAGAAAAAGTTTTTCATTTTGTCCTTGTCTTGTTCATGTAACTCTTCTCCAAGTATTTTTACAATTTAAAGGGTATTTTTTGAAGTGTAAACAATGAATCCTAATACACTATTTTGACTACTACTGTTGCTACATAGAATATTAACATTATTTCTTTCTTTTTGCTATTGTAAGTGGAACATGACCTTTTAAAAAGCTGAAATTGCATATGTGGTCTGAAATTCCATGTTCAGCTGGTTGCTCAGAATGACTCCTGTGTCCTTTTCTGATACCAGAAAAGTCAATACTGCCTCATAGTTACTCTGGACCTTGTTTTATGAGGTCAATCTGGTTAATAACTAGCTCTTAGTTGCATAAGGTATTTCATCTTCATGTTAGTATCTACTGTTCATTCTCACCTAGTTTGTATTTTCACTTTTATTGTGCTAGTTTGTGTGGGCTTTGTTGCAGTGACATTGGGAATATATCCACTGGTGTGGCGCAAAGAAAGGCTGAGGTTTGAGTTTTGGTGATTTGTTATTGTTTCATGATTGTATGTCACTGTGGGGACTTTACTAACAATGAAATTTGTCCCAGTTGTCAATCATATGCACACAATGCATGCCTAGAGTACTGTCTGCTGTCACAGCAAATAATGTGCTTTAGCTAGTGCTCTTTCGTGTGTCTTTCACCTTGATTCCAGTGGAAGGGAAATGACCTTAAGCTCTCCAGCTGCACTGTCGGGTGCATTCTGTATGAATCTAAGTACAGAGGCAGGAAATTCTTGCATCAAAAAGAAACCCCTCTTGTGCACTAAACTGGTAATGTACCTACAACCCTTAACTTCCTGTCTGTGCTTACGGGTACCCTTGTTTCGTTGGTAAAGCACCTCCAGTTATTCTGTATTAAATTTTTGTTTTTTAATAGCAAAGTTGCACTTTTTACCCTCTTTCTACAGGTTGATTGTGATTTGTTTAGCAGAACACAGCAGACCTCTTTCTCTGGACGGATTCAGTCATGAGTTACTCTGGGTCTGTGGGCATTAGGGCTCTCCATCTAGTCAACAAAAGAACTAGGGATTTTCAAAATAATACTACTAGTGTTTTTATGATTTGGGGGTAAAGTCGAGCCCATGTACTTTCTCTCTTTGGGATGATTGGTTTGTTTGGACTTCCATGTGTGCCTACTACTCCTACTGTCTAGCAGCTAGTTGTGTACAGTTAATAGCAATCATCAGTCCCAACAGAGATTACAAACTGCTTTCGAGGACTAATAGGAAGAAATGGCATAACTGGCTTTACTTGGGAGCTGATATGCCCAGCTACAGCAGCAGTATGGAATGTGGCTGCAGTGTTGGCAGTGTGGGCTGCATTCATTAACCTGGGAAGTTTATTCCAGGAAAAGAAGAAAAAAACTACTCTTTCATGGAAGTGTTACTTGTTTTTAACCCTTGTCTCTAATTTTAATCAAAATTGACAGAGGCGTAGTTTTTGAAACTATGGTTTTTGAAAAATCAGTGAGTGTGAGGAGGATGTAAACCAACTTCACTGATAGGAGCCTAAATTAGAGCCTTCAGCTCTGTGGCTGGAATGTGAAGCCAGCTGTTATGTTCTGTTTTTCTTTGTCACAAACCTTTTAGCATACGGGATCTGGGAACCAACCAATGCATAGGTTCTTGAACAGGTATTCAGTGGACTTAGAAGCAAATTGAGTACTGAAATGTTGCAATGGGTGGTATTCAGGAGATCTAAAGGTAGAGTGCACAGAAATCATGGTGTGTTTTGATAGGGTACTTGTGGTTACTGCAGTGAGAGGCATTGGGATATAGGTTGCAGATCTGCAGAAAAACAATCTTGCATAATTCTGTTATGGAGTTAATTACTGTATCTTTATTCTTGTCACTGTGAACCACTACGGCATCTGGATGTGTGTAGCAGCAATTTTAATAATTAACTTCAGTAGAAAATGTTTCAGTGATGAGTTTTTTTGAACTTGTGTTTATCTCACTTTTTTTCTCATTTACCTGTTTCATCCTTTTGTTTGCTGCTTCCATTACTTCTCATTTAGTTGTTGTGAACTGTATATGTAGACTGAGTATATGCATATGCAGGCTGAATGCTTGCAGCAGATCCATGGTTACAGCTGTCTTAAATTCAGCACTTTCTGGATTCAATGGTAGTGAACATGGCAAAAAATAAAAATAAAAAAAAAATCCTTAAATATATGATGACAAAAAAGACGTTTAAATTCAGCAAGTGTGTCTACTTATTCAACTTAGTAAAATGTTCTTGATGCTGCATAATAGTCTGTTTATGATGTACTCTGGCACTTCAGCAGTGGAAACTTTTGAGTGGAGAGGAACTGGAAAAAATCATAAAGATCTGCTATTGTTAATTAGTTATGCATTTTAATTGCAAGTCTTCTGATATTGTTGTAGAATGGGTTTACATGGGAGAGTAAAACTGGGGTGCTAACTGCTGGTAACAAGGGAAAAAGTGCTAAAGATGACATAGCCAGTACTTAGAGAAGTAAGACCAATTCTACACAGGCTTTAAAGATTCATATGTAAAGGAGCAAATGTGAAGACTTTCTTTCAATTAATATGTAAAGATTATTATTTTTGTTCCCTTATTTTGTAAGCATAACAATTCAGGAATGATGAAAAAATAAAAAAATGTCAGTACTGTAATGAAAATTTATATTGTATCTGTATTAGTTCTGCTTTTATCAGATCCCAGTAATCAGATCAGGTAATGAGATCCCACGTATCCGTTCAAGGTTTTTTTTATCAATTAAAGATGCAGTAAAATGATGCATATCAAGAGTTAAATCATTTTTTATTGTTATATACTACTACTTTAATACTTCAAACAGTTGAAATGCTATATTGGAAACAAGTTAGCTTATGGACTTTTGGTAAGTCCCACGAGATGCTGTCTGCATTGCTGCTCTTTTCTCTAAGCCTTTGTTCTATGCCAACCACAGGATAGCTTGCTTCTTAGGAAGTAATACTGTTTATCAAAATATTTTTGAACTAATCCGGGGGGTGGAAGAAGAAAAATCGGTGTAATGCTAAAATCTGGATCTCACTCCACCCATAGTACTTTATTCAAGCATCCACTCTTGGAAAACAAGCAAAAAAAAGTACCCACAAAAAAAACAATCCCCAAAACTACCTATTAGAATGCCTTTGAATATTCAACAGATCAAAAGCATTTTTAAATAACGTATTTCCTTCTGTGTCATTTAAAGAGCTAAACAAATCTGTGCTTTTTTTTTTTTTTCCTTTTGTGGATATGTTTTGTGCCAATATTTCCAGCTGTTTCCACCATTTCAAATCTGTGGTCTGAAGCTTAAACTATGTCTATTGTTTCACAGAGCTGTCTGTGCATGACAAGGATGGTTAACTGCACTGTGTCAAACTTAGTTAAAAAGTTTTTCAGTCAAAAAGAGAGTTTAGAAATAGTAAGATTTTGAAAGAGATGGTCGTAATGTAAATTAGCTCTGAATGTACAATGAAACAAATATAGAAGATTTAGGATAGGATGCTAATTTTTACATGCCTGGGTCAGTAAGAATTTTCCTCTATTCCTCTGTTCTACCATTTTTTATTATAGGCACTCCCTGACAATGCTTGAATTCAGTAACAGAATTTCTTAGAGCAGTGCAGAAGCTTTCAAATTGTACATCTTAAATACAGATTTAAATTTCATGTGTGGAGCTGTTTAGTTTGTGAATAATATATAAACTAAACTGGTCTTGAGCTGATGCTTCCATTTCATTATTCTCTGACATGAGTATATTAGACGTGCAGGAGAGTACACTGTGACAATACGTTTAGGTTTAAACAATTACAGATAATTAGACTGGTAAATGTCATGATGTACAAGTGTTAGTGAAATATGTTTTTAATTATTACTTTGCTTTGTGTCTTATTTCTGCCCTTGAAGTCAGCAATACCCTCAAGATGCTTTATCCCATTTATGGAACTGCTCCACTCCCTACTAATTATGTATAATTAATACCTTGCTAAAAAGTTGGAATTGCTTAGTCTTGTCCTAATATCATTTGTTACTCATATATTTTAAAAAAAGCTTAAATTTAATTAACACTAAATTATTTCAGAGAGAAACTTTTCTGAAACTCTCTTCAATTCTGAGGCAAAAGAAAAATAAATGCTTTTCAATCTGTATGTTGTGCATGTTAGTAGATAATATTTTGCGTACTACCTTAAAATTTTCCTTAAAACAAAACAAAACAAAAAACATTTTGGTAATAAATATTTGGAATCCGAAGTTAATGGGTAATTTATCTCTTGACTTCTGTATGCAAGAGAACACTCAGTTTTACCTATTTTGGAGCTTGCGTTCCCTATTCCTTTACATTTTATGTTGACCTTTTTTATTTCTTGAATATTTAAAGAATAGAAATAATTTCTGCATTATTTAAAAATATTCCAAAGTGTCTTTTTGTTGCCTTTTTTTCTTTACTATCCTGAAAGTGGTTTCCTTTCTTTTCAAGTTACTTTATCTTCTTGTTTTTTCTCTTTCTTTTTTTTTTGGTACTCAAATCTGTCAAAAACTGCTATAGAGAAGTAGAACAGTTAAATAACTTTTATTTCTAAGTGGAATTTAGAAAATGATCCTCATTTGATTGCAGTCATGATAATGATCTAAAACGACAGAAATTACTAACTTAATATAAAAGTGACAACTGTTTTTTCTAAGACTTCTCTGTATATTGGTAATATGATTCACATGTATAATGCTGATTATTTCCTTGAAAATCACTGATACATTATAAAACAAGAGTAGAAACTAAAAATTTCCATCCTGCTTTTTAATGAAATTTCTTGAGCAAGTAATAAAATAGGTGAGTTGTCTTTCAGCACTCTCCTTTGGATCTTCCTTAACCCACTTTAGCATTCTTGACGATCTTGAATGCTGGAGGAGACTATGAATTATTGAGCACATTTGGACTGCCACATTCTATTCTAAACACTGGAATTGTTTTGATACGTGGTTAAATTCACACACTGGAAGGGTTATTTCAGCTCTTGTAAAGGAAAGCTTGTGCATTGCAGAGTTAATTGTTGGTCTTTCTGGAGTCAACCAGCATGTTGTTTGAGGTTGCTGAAGCTGACAACAGCCTGCTTTTTTATTAGGATGTTTTACCAAGGGCTTGCTAAGGAAACTGAACAGATTTGGAATAAGAGGGAAGGACTTAGTGTAATTCTTAGTTAAAAGATAAGAAAGAAGAGTACATCAGTTTTCATAGCAAGAAAACACCAGTATAGTTTTGTGAACATGTGCTGGTATCTGTGCATTTCATTTATAAATAATTTGGAACAGGAAGTGATGATACCCATTTTTTCCTAGGTAGTAGAGATGCGAAGAGTTGAGAACTAAGAAGAGTTATAGACTGTGCATTTAAAAGGAAAGATAAGATTAATAGGCAAATGTCGATAAAGTTGTATACACAGAGAGGGATAATTGTCATACAGCTCATGAAATGGTTAAGGAAGGAATGGAAACTGGCGGGAGAACTATTATCATAGAATCACAGAACGGCTCAGGTTGGAAGGGACCTTACAGATCACCCAATTCCAACTCCCCTGCCATGGGCAAGGACACCTCCCACTGGACGAGGTTGCTCAAAGCCCCATCCAGCCTGGCCTTGAACACCTCCAGGATGGGGCATCCACAGCTTTTCTGGGCAACCTGTTCCAGTGCCTCACCACCCTCTGAGTGAATTTCCTCCTAACATCTAATATAGATTTCCCCTAAATCATGCCATTTTAAGTCTTGTTTCTCGGATGTTGTGTACAGTTCTAATGTTTCTACCACAGGAGGGTTGTGTTAGAGCTGGGATTGTTTTACAGAAGGGCAAAAGCGTTGATCAGAGTTGTGAAGTAGCTTCCACACATGGAGTGACTGAATTAACATCAAACTCTCTATCCATGGAAAGAGATAACTGCGAAGAGATGTGATGGAGCACTTTGGAGGGCAGGGAAGGTGGTTTGGCACTTCCTGTTCTGCCAAAACAACAGAGCATGAGATGAAAAGAGCTGAAACAAAGACAAGAACAGACGTCTTGTATTGCCGTGTGTGGCTTAAAGTGTGATGCTCCCTGATGCAGGTGCTGAAAGCACACTGCTGTTCAAAAGTAATTGGGTAAATTCAGGATTTGTTTAACTCACTGAGGACTGTTAAGGCAGTTGTTTCTGGTTCAACATATCCCTCAGGGACTTTTTTTTTTTAGTTTAGGAATTTCCTAAGCCAAGGTAATAGATTTATATGAGGCCAACAAAGTATACTGTAAAAGTAACAAGATAGGATTGTCTAATTTCTATATGGTGATCAGCCTCTATTAGATGCTGGATACTGTCTGGGCTAGCTAGCCTGTGGCTAACTTAACAAATACATCCATTCTTGTGGAAGACCATCTTAAATGGTCCTTCATCTTAAATTGGTCCTTGTTATATGTACTTCATCTTTCTCGATGGACTGATAATTTAGCAATATGAAAGTAGATTAGAACTTGATTTATCTTAATCAGTCCAAAGTGTCTTGAAGTAGTCATCTCAGATAAGCCCACAGGTCCTGCTTTTGGTACTGTTTTGGCTTAAGTGAGATTCTGCTCCCCACTGAGTTTTCCAGTAATAAAATTCATATAACCACTAACTATAGGAAGCCGAACTGCTTGGGGTATGTGTGTGTTTTAAGAGAGCAATGAGTTTTCTAGGTGGCTAAAGAGTGGACAAATGTGTGTTTTGGAAAGCTAACGGAGCAGTTGTTTTGTGTGAAAATAACTGTAGAAAAATATAGAAGAGAACATGTAAGGAATATGGAGGTTCTTGGTTACTACAGTGCTTTTTTGATCTTAGAAAAAAACAGAACAGACTTGGCATTTGAAGAAAATCCCATCCTTATTTAGCTTTTGTACTTGTTCTTATACCTCAAAGTACCTTGTTCTTATACCTCACTACAAGGTTGATGATTTCTTTTGGTGAGGCCTCAACTCCATCAAGTTTTTATACATGTAACTTATTGATTTAGCCAATTATATAAAGATGTAGCAAGATATTTGCAGCACCTGATCAAATTCTTTTGTGGTTATAAAGTGTTTATGTAATTCTGTAGTGCTTGGCTGAATATCTAGAATTAGGCATAAGCTTGGAAAGGTTTTACTTCTAATCCATCCTAAACACATAGCACATGTTACTGTGGACTGGACTATTGAAATGCAAGCTCTAATTACCAAAAGAAAAAATTTTATTACTTAAAAGTATGATTTTGTTAAGACTAATAAAAATGTTCTTTTTTAATTTCAACAGTGTACAGACCATGACCTGGATTACGGAACTGAATGTTTGCATCTGGCTCTGAAATACTGTAAAACAAATGCAAAACTTGTTGAAGGAACAGCTGACCTCTGGAAGGTAAATACAGTAATAATTTCTATTTTGTTATACGTCTGTTTATGTTACAAAAATCAACATTTCAGCAAAATTTCATATAACTGTAAAAGTTCAAACGTGTTTTAAAGTGTAATAGTTAGTCTTATCTCTTCCAAATTTCAGAATTGTGGAAATATGCAAATGTTATGTAACAATTAAGAGGCCAACTTGCTTTGTGTAAATACTCAAAGAAATAAAACTTATACTTTCAGGAGCTTGAGAAAGTAAAAGTTCTTCCCACACCACCCACTGATCATCATTCTTCATGCAGATTGGTAGTAGCCCTTATGTCTTGAAGTAGGAAAATCATTGAAAAAGATCAGAGCGTGGGTTAAGGTTTTCAACCTTTGCAGCATTCATATTGCTAGACAAGGTAATAAGAAAGATAACAGGGTCTATGATAATAGTAGCTACTTTTTGGAAAGCTATTTTCAAGTAGAAATAGGGAACTTAGTCTGAAGTTTAATTTAAATTGAGAGAGTAACTGATTTGGTAATGGCTGTGGAATTAATATTCGCTTAAATCCATCATTGTGGTTGGAGACCATGTCACAAGTGTAAATTGCTAAAAGCATGGATTAAGTTTCTGATAACTGTTCTGCATGTTTACTTGGGTTTCAGAAAGCAAAATGCAAAACAAAGGACATTTATCCTAAACTCTAATACTGTATTCTGGCTTCTGGAAAGAAAAACAGCCAGCTTTACAAAACATTTTACAAAAATGAACTCTATTGCTTTACTTAGTCCTCTGACCTTGAGTTGGATTATGTTACTGCCTCTACCATTACCTATTAGATGAATTTGTTTGGGTTGTTTTACCTCTTTAACCTCCCATTGTCTCTTTAGTCATAAAATAATCACCACCCATGCTAAGTTACACTTCAATTCAATGAAAAAAAATAAGTATTAGTAGGTATTAATATTATTAAAATTTCTGATACTTGTCAATAAAATATTATTTATTCATGTTAATTGTCATATCTCCTGTTTTCGTATAACATAGGCTTCCAGTGTTTGCTAAAATTCAACAAATATTGCATATTTTATAGTTAAGGTTGTGCTAATGATAACTTTGAAATTCCTAAGTTCATTTTCTTTTTGGATTATTATGAGCTGTTTTGAGCTCATTGTTATAGACTTGAGCAGATGTTACATGAGATAATAGTCTGAGAATCTGTAGAACTATGTATGTATATCAATAAAACTAAGAATATTCTTTTATGAAATTAGCTTTCTCCTGCTTCCTCTAAATCCTTTGCTTTTTTTCATCTACTTTTTCTATGAAGGCATCACATTTTCTCAAATACCATTCTAGCAACACTTTTAGAACAGTTCATTATACTCAGTAAGACTGGAAATTTTAGATCTCATCAAACAAGCTTTTAAATTTTTGTTAACATCATTGTCTGATAATCTATAGGTTCCTAACAACTGACAAAACAGGTATGTATTCAGGTGCCAAATGACATGTCCCTGCTGTTTTAAAATATCTCACTTCATTGTTTTGGATTGTGGAACATTATTCTTTCCCAGTAGCTGTTGTGTCATGCGATTTTTAAGTATTCCCTTTTTTTTGTATTCATAAGTTGAAGGATCTGGAAGCAACTCAAATCACTCCATCTGTCTCTGACAGTGAATTTCCTCCAATGGGACATGATTTCTAATAATATGACAGTAAATCTTACACAGAAAAGTAATTTCCTGAATCTGCAGTGCAAATTTCCTGCGCAATTTAGCAGCAAAATTTAGTTACGCATTGGTTGCACAGTACTTCTTTCAGTATCTTTTTGGGGAGATAATATTTCTGAAACAGATTATTGTCTGCTATCCTGTTTGGTCTTCTAAGGGACATATTTTGTTATGCATATTTGTATTAAATTTTTGGAGGGTTTTTGTATTACTTTTTGAAGGGTTGCATTGTTTTTGTTGCAGAACATTGTGCTTACCTGAAAGGTGACAAAATACACCTATAACGTTCAGTTTGTTTTTTATGTTTATATAGTTCTTTGCTGTCTGTAAATACTACTGGTGCCCAGCAGGTGGTCCTTTATCTTAGAATGACAAAATAATTCAGATTGAAAGGAACAACTGGATGCCCTCTGGTCCAACATGGTACTAAAAGTGGGGCCAGGTTAGTTAGATTAGGCTGTGCATGGCTTTGTCCAGCTGGGTTTCTAGTTTATTCAAAAATGGAAATTCCATATAGTCTCTAGGAAAACAATTCCAATGCTTATCCAAACTTATAAGATATGCTTTTTTAATATAAGATCTGATCAGCATTTCCCTTGCTGCCTCTTGCATTGGGAAAGGATGAGAGGCCAGCAGCAAATGCCTGCAAGAAAAGTCTAGTTTACTCTTCTCTATAACAAGTAATATGACCTGTTCCCGCCCTTAGTCTTCTATTATTCGGGCTGAACAAGCCAAGTTCTCTCACACCATCTTAGCAGTCCTCTGCCGGACTTAACTCTAGTTTGCCAATTTGCCAGTGCTTTATACTGGAGAGCCCCAAACTGGAAGCAGTACTCAGGTGTGTTCTCAAAAGTGCCAAGTACAGGGGAATAATCACTTCTATAGACTTGCTGTCTCCTTTCTTACAGCCCAGTTGGTTGGACTCCTCACCAAGGCTCCACACAGTTATCAGGCAGAGAAGTTTGTTAGCTGGTGACATGCTGGAGAATATTTTGCCTAATGCAGCCAAGAATACCATTAGCCTTCTTAGCAGCAGGGGCGCATTGCTGACTCTTGCAGGCTAGAGTCTACTAATAGTGCATAGAAAATTAGTGTTTCCAAGTCACTTATTGTTCAAGGTAAAGAACACAAGAGATAGTTTGTTTACTTTCTGGTAACAAATTACAAAATTAAAATAATTTTTGGTAGTGACCACAACCAAGCAGGAACAGTTTAATGTATTCAGTGTTATAAATATTTATAAGTTCTATTATAAATGTAGTTACATGATTGTAACTATGCATAACATATTTAGGATCAGGATGGAAAAAAAAAAAGAAAAAAGAATGACACCATCAGCACAAAATTTTCAGTTTGTCTGTACTTGACACCTTTGAAACAAAATGACCTTAAATATTCTGGGGCAATATTGACTTAAAGTATGAAATCATGTAATAGAATGTAATTGTTGGAGCCATGTGTGTGTAAAATGCAGATAAAAATATCATTGTAACAACACTTTAAAAAGATACAAAGTTTTATGCTGATAGTGTGAAAATCATCACCATTTCTAGAAAGATTATTTTCTAATCCTACAAAAATATCCCATACAAGGCAGATCTGTGTGATACCTTAGTATAACAGAAGGAAATACATCACTAAACTAAAATGCAGCACATTTTGTATGTGTGGTCATACCTTTACTATATTTGTTTGGTAAAGAATTATGTATTGCATTTAAAATACTGTTTTGTAAGCCCAAAATACTTATCCAGCTAAGTCAGTTTGGGGAAGACTTTTAAACATTAAGAGAGAACAGTTTTGGGGAGTTTTTAAAGAACGTCTTCCTAGCTAGTCAAAAGTTGCAGCCTGGCAATTGAGAATGAAGGTCACACTGCAAAACAAAACAACAAAATCCCCAAATCAACAAAACAAACAAAACTTGGCCAACAATTTTGATTTTTTTCTAATATAGTATGTATTGACGGATTCCCTATACCCTAATACCTTTACAAGATAGATACAGTATAGTTTGTTTATAATACAGAAAAGTAGAGAGATGTTTACTAATTTAGACTATTCTGCCTTTGGGGAATAAGCAGCTGATGGTTTCATATTCTTCAATAGTAAGGTATTTGTGTTGATTTAATATGTGACACAGCAATTTTCTGGATTAATGTTCAATAATGTTCAAAAAGTCTTGGAACACCGGATGCTCAAGAGGACCAAATGAAAATTAATGTTATCACAAATAATGTAAAATCTGAGTAATTAGAGATTTGAATGAATTAGACTGAGTTTGATACTGGTCAACAAAATAAGGGGTACACTGCAGAACTTGATTATTAAAGAGTTAACGTACTAATGTAATTAATGTCAACCAACTTTACTTATTTTGTGAAATTTATTCCAAACCTGTCTTACAAGATTATAGTCTTGGCTCATAAAGATGGTAGTGCTAATGTAATGCTCAGTTGGCAGAAATTCGACTTGTTGCTACATGGCATCTTAATTAAAAATAGGATGACTGTAATTGTTCTAGTCATTAAATAGATTTAAAATTGGATAACTGATACATTTCAAAAGATAATTCTTACCACGTGCATTTCTGCATTAGCTGCTATAGTCTCTGTTTAACATAGGTCTGATACACTTTTACTGATAAAGCTTGGAGAGGACACAAAGTTTTAAGGAGATATAAGTAAAAAGATAATTGATCAAAAGTAAACTAAGGATTGCTTGGTAAACTAATATAAGAAAAAGGTATGTTTACCATTGCAGCCAAATATAAAGAAGTATGATTAAAAGCAAAAAACACATAGGCCTTATCTGGAGAATTGTTCTAGTCAGGCAGTGCCTTTGGAAAGTGCGGTAGGGATAACAGAGTACAGCAAGTTTGCACTGCGAGCAAAATACCTTGTGTCAGCCATGGATATGGAAACAAGACTCTCGTTAACCATAATAGTCTTACACTACTGAGAAATAACTAGGCTTCTTCCTGGCTGTTTTTTATGATCACAAGTCCTTTCAAAATGAATCTGTTTCATGATAAAATTGTAGAATAGAAATACATTTTTTTAAGGGATTGTGGAAAAGGATACATGAAAATAGGTGCCATATCATAATGTCACAATTCTTTAAAGAATAAAACATAGGTGTAGGTTTTGAGTGAATTCTAAGCAGATCTAAGTATTTTAAAAAATGTTTCTCTCAAGTCTCCAATAATTTCTGCAACTACTATTCTTATGACTTGCTAGTGATATTTTACCATAATTAAGAAATTGACAATATCATTTCTTTATGGTATTTCAAATTTAAAGAATTGCCTTCAGGGCATTGTTTTATTGGTTTTACATTCCTTCCTGCTGTGTTAAATCTAATGAGGCTTGTCTGTCCTTTAGGTGACCTACAAGCGGGATCTGTATGCAGCTGAATCGATTATTAAGGGTACGTGTTTGTCCTTGTGGCTGTCAGTTTGCATATTCCTGGGTTTAATTTAGAATTTTGTATGCTGTTGTTTTAAATGTCCTTAAGAAAAGTTTTATGATGAATAAAATGTGCTTAGGCAAGTTGTTTTAGCTAGTTCTCTGGGATACTTATTTTATATTATGCATTATTTACCTTTATTCTTTACTTTACTACTCTTAGAATAGAGAACCATATGAAAAGCTGTGTACATAGCGGAGTCAAATAAAGATTAATTTTGAATGGCTTATAAGCAACAAACAAATATGTTTGGTTTTGAGTTCCAGTTCAATTCTGAATATGTTCCATCTTTCTAATCTAAGTAGTAGACTGAAAACATACATTAACTCTTTAGGGCTCTTCACTCTCTTCCATACAATGACTTATTACATAAATTGATATAACAATGATATGATATTGAAAGAGGTAAATTAATGGAGTATAGTTTGTTGGACTGGATTTTAACCTTTTCCTGTGCTGATACAGTGGTTTAATAGTGCAAAGGCTAGGTTTAATAGCAGTCTAAGGACTAGATTTAACACAATCTAGAAAGGAAGTCTTAAGCACTTCATAGTGAACACACTGATGGTTATTGTAGACTGATAGATGCTGATTCAGGTGACTCTGCTTGAGTCCTTGTTGAAAACTGAGGGATAAAAGCGCAGAAATTGATTAAGAGAGAGGGACTTCAGGTTAAAAGTGTCTTTCTAGAGAACGGGTTGTGGTTACTGTTGAAGAAAAGAGGGCAAAACCTGTTAGGTCATGGCGAGTCACTCCGGTGGCTCGTGTTGTTACAAGATCCAGTATAAGTTTAGCTTCTGGCTTGAGTAAATTAGCCCATTCTGAGTGCAACTCTGTCACTGTAGATGAGCTAGAAAGCTTAAACGTAGCTCAGATGTTGCTATGATGTTCTGCACGCTGCTTCTCTTGACCTCCAAGAATGCAACAAATTTGAAATTTCTGGTTATTATGGTAAACAAATGCTGCATATTCTAATAAATGCATTGCTAGAACTACCGTACTGATTTTTTCAGGAATGTGTCATGGAGACAGGATCCTGAAAACCTCAATTCTGGTTTTGACAGGGACTTGGCTCATGTCTTCGTAGCTGCCAGCCTGGAATTTTGGAAAACCTTGCTTTGAGTAGGATTCTCAGAGGTTCCAGACTATTCTAGCTTTCAAGTTTAAGATTTCCAAGCATATTAAAGACAAGAAGGTGACTGGAGTCGTCAGCATGAATTTACAAAGGGAAAATTATGCCTAACTGATAGTCATTTCATCATAGAAGGCTATATTTGTCGATGAGAGGAGAGCAGTGACTGCTGTTTATCTTGTTTTCAGCAAGACTTTTGATACTCTCTCTAATGTCCTCATTGTCAAACTGGTGAAGTACAGACCAGAAAAGTAGACAACAACTTGGTTTTCCCAGTGAACAACAAATTGAACAGGAGCCAGCAATGCACCTTTGTAGCAAAGATGGTCTGACAGCCTCCTGGAGTGCATTGGGCAGGGTATTGCCAGCAGGACAAGGGAGGTGATCATTCCCCTCTTCTCAGCCTTGATGAGACACGTTTCGAGTGTTGGGTCCAGTTTAGAGCTCCCCAGTGCAGGAAAGATGTAGACATACTGGAACAAGGCCATGAAGGCGATGAAGGTAGTGGAGCATCTTTCATGCCATTTTCATCAGCTGTTCTTGAGTTACTGAAATTGCTTGAGCTAATATTTTCAAAACAGTATTTTTAAACATTTTGAGCTTACGGGAAGTTTTGAAAATGCAGATGTGGTCTGATTTAAACTGGGAATACATTTTCCAAATATGCATTTTCTCCAATTTGTCCACTTATTTTGATATAGCTACAGACCTTATTAGACATTTACAAACTTTATGCGAACAGAATTCTTTCTGCCAATAAGAGGTTTTTGCAAGTAAAATCTAGGTAAGTTCTTTAGTTGACCAAGTGATTATCAAAGCCTTTTTTAATGTTCTGAAATTAGTGTGCTCTTGGAAAATTAGTAGTAGTTTTCACTTAATTTTAAGTGATCTTTCCTTGGATAAAACAATTCAATTTGAATATAAATTTTAAAAGCTCGCATACTGTTACTGTGCTTATCATGTAAGTGAAATGACTCACAAGAAAACAACAGGTAATAGAACAAAACAGTGTGCAAAACAAGGATTTTAGGGTAGAGTATGATACAAAATCAAGCAATGATTTTTATCTCGATGAATAGGAATCAGAAGTAATAATTTACCTTTAATGACAGTTTAATGGAACTGAGGGAGGCTTCCAATCTTTGAAGAGTGCAAAAGTAATTATATTTTTAAAATTCTTTTTTTTTCCCAGTCTAAATATAGATCCCATTCCACTAGTCATTATGCTTGTCCATAACTAACTAATGATCTGACTTGTCCCAGTGAGATAACTTCAGTTAAATCATAAGTTTTTGTAGAGTCAGTACCAAACTAGAATAGTAGTTAAACATGAAGGAAAAAAAATAATTTCCGAGACTCTATTTGCACCACTGGCATCCAGGTTATTTAATCTAGTAAGGTGCAAATTTCTCTACACCTGCATGATAGTTTTTGATGAGTTTCTAATTCAGATATTTTGTGCATGTTTTGTAGTACAGACTTCTTTTAAATTCGAAATATTACCTGTATTTGTAAGTATTATCTATAGAGAAGAGAGTTGCAAAGAACAATTCTCTCTGATTGCAATGTTAATAAGGAAATGTAGAATCTGGTGCAGTTGCTTAGATGTGCTGTTCTGTTACAATATTTGGAAATATTTGCTGTAGAGAGAATTATACTTCTGTGCTTCAAGCATGTTGAAGCCAGTCACATCAGCATAAAATGATGTAAATACAATGAATCAGCTGAATGCATGTGATAAGTTGATCATGTCTTGGCAAAAGGTTCAATATTCAACTTGGAAAAAATCTCCAAATTTCATAGCAAATTCATAGTTTTATGTTAATCTCATTTTTCTTTTTCCTGCATATTTTCATATGTACTTAGCGTGAATATTCTCAATATTCAATGGCAATTTATCAGTTATTACTGGATCAGGTAGATCCATCTTCATTCCTGCTTTCCTCAAACTTAAATGCAATACAAAAGGCAATTTATTGAGTGGTATCATTCAACATTATTTGAATATTTAAGAGCTATTTAGTTGAGAGGACCTTCAGGATGTCCTGAGGATGTATAAACTTGAAAAGAAAATCAAAATCTGTGATGACATATTTTTTAAAAGTTCTTGTTCATCATCTTGCAGTTTATTTGATCCTTTACTAGATACATTCTTTTGTAGTGGGCAAGGAGAAAACCAGATGGACACCTTATGTAAAGTGTTGCTTTATGTAGCTGGAGGGGGAGAGAGCACCCTGCTCCCTTCCTTCTGCTGTTCAGTTTGGTTATGCCTCCATCTGTGCATAATCCCCTTTGCAATGCCCTTCCCAGGGCAGCTCCTGTGAAGGTGGAACTGAATCATCATGCTTCTTCTAGAGAAACTAGAGACAAGTGTAATATGAAAAATGGCTTCTGAGATCTCCCTTTGATGACCTCTCATCCGCATGATGGTGGCTGCATGTAGTCTTTGCACTGCTTCACAGAGTATTTTGAAGTGCCAGTATGTTTATAATCTTTTTAAACATTGTGCTTAAAGATGTTTTAATAATATTTTGTTTGTTTTTACTGTTAATTTTATGTAACGTGTACACACTGTATTATTTCACACATAAAAATGCTGCTACTGCAACCTTCATGTAAATTAATTTCCACGTATATAGGGACTTCATTAAACTCATCAGAGAAGATGTGTTTCAATTTTAAAATAAAGTCCCTACAAAACAGCTTTCTCTAAACTTGCCAGCCCAGAAATTAAGGGTGTAGTTTATTCAAGTGAAAGTCACATTTGCAAAGTTTAACTATTCTATTTCTCTTCTCTTCTACTTATCACTGGAGCACAAATGCTGTAAGTGACCACTCATTCTCTTCATGTTGTTCATAGATACGTATTTTACACGTGTGTTTCATTATGTTATCACAGTTGGTACAATCTTTTCCAGCTGTTGGTTGTGACAAAAGATTTACGTAGCTTAAACTAGAAATGAAGACCTGCGTGGTGGTAAATCAGGCTAATCCCTTACTTGATCTTTACTTTTATAGTGTTTTGTTACTGTGGAAGCATGCAATAAATCTGGTTAAGTAACCACAATAGTCTTTTATTATACCTGTATGGAAAAAGTAAGTTCCTTGAAGTTTAAATATGCTTTTTGCTGTGCTGCATGAGTTCAGGAAGGGGAAACCTTACATGTTCTTTACTCTTTATGCAAAAAAGCATAATAAGAGTCCTCCTTAGCTAATGAGGACACTCCACAACAGATTTATCTTACATAAAACCTCATTAAAGATAATTGAGTAGACAGTTAGCACCTGAGTCTGCAGTTTGACAGTTGTGCCTTATCTTTTCTGTTCCATCAAAAGGCTTCAAATACCAGATCTTCTGCTGATATAATATGACTTATTTTTATAGTAGACAGTTGAGCCATGCAGATTAAAATTAGGTATTTTAATGACAATTCATGCAAAACTTTAAGCATATTTAAGGAGAGATTTCATATTTTGACATAGTGAGCAGCATCCTATTGTTCCTTCATGTTGCGTCATTCGGTCATATGGTTACAACAATCATGAGTTTACTGAAGAAGCCTTAGTTTTATGGAAGAAATGTTTTTAGCTATGTTTTACTATGTTGTACTGCACCTGTGGGAAACCCAACCTGTAGGAACAGCAGCCATTCTATAAGCCAAGGTGTGCTATTAGGCCTTTCCTATTAGCTGAATAGTTGATTTTATAACTGTGTCTGCTTTTCACAGGACTGCAGAACCCACTACTCAGATCTGTATGAAGCGCTCCGACTTGTTGTTTCCCCTTTGCATTTTCTCCCACAGCTTTCTGCTGTGTGGTAGCTACCCAGTGCTGTTCGAGCCTCAGTGTTAGGGACCTGCTAGTGTCATGGAAGCGTCACGGAGACTGATGGAGAAGTGACCACAGCAAGAAAGTGGCAGTTACTGTGCAGTGTTTCTTCTGAGGGTTTCAATACAGTCCCTGGAGAGAGGGAGGAATTCCTGATTGCTGATTTTGATTGAACTAGAGATATAAGCTTGGCTAGCAGGAGTCCCCGATATACTAGTGGTCCAGCAAGAGACCCACGTGCTTGTGGTTTTCAGATACTGTTCCCCCTTAGAGATATCCTCAGGGCTGGGATTTCTGGATATGTTCTTCCTCTTTTCTCTTTTCCCGTCTTTGGGATGATGAGGAAATGTTAGTAACTTCCAGGAAGAATATTTATGGCAGGAACATCTACCTTCCCATGTGGAGTTTATTATCTTTTGCCTTGCTAAAAGCCCTTTTGTTGACATTGGCCACTAGTGTGTGTATAACCTTGCTGCGCAGAGGTGCCAGCAATCTTTGTACAGGTGCACAGTGTGGCAGGCCTCAGCAATGCTGTACTGCTGGGACTTTCCTACCTGGATGGAGAAGAGGGTGCCAGTTCCTGACACTATATATGACTTTGGGTGTAGGCTGTGTTACCTGTGGGATGGTGGTCTACATGACGGGGATTCTTTGAAGAAGTTTTTGAAGATGACACAGGACTGAGATGCAGCGTTGTACACTATAAAGTACAGTCCATACTTGGGTGAATTCAGACTCCAGGTTCAAGCCTTGTAGAGTGCCTGAAGGCACAGTCCTGTATGATGCTGTGAGGCTGGGTTGCAAGGGATCAGCTCTCAGTGTGCCACCTGGCATGCTGTCAGGGTCCTCTGGAGGAGTCCCAAGAGCTAAATGTGTGGGCTAGCAGGGTGCTACGGACTAAGCACTGGCTCCCCATTACCAGGGAGTCTTCACAAATGATTTATTTATTAATAAGTGATCCAACTTACTGGATGCACATTGTATCACTGGATGAATTTAGGAATGGAGAGTGTTTGTGTATACACATTTAATTTTGTTGTTAGTGTTCCGAATTTCATAATGATCTACATTTGTGTATATTTGTGAGATGATACATTTCGTATCATCTACTAGTGACTGAAAGTATGGTTTCCTTCACCTTCAGAGAATGCCAATTATCTTTTCTGTTAACCTGTTTGTTTTATTTAGAAAATCCATTTAAGCTCTATTAACAGTACTTGTTTTAATGAGAATTATTCAGCCAACTGTTCACTTTCTGGTTTTCAGTAGTAACTCTGTTGCGAATTATGAGCTTAGTTCAAATGATCTTTCAATGCTTAAGTTTTTATGCTAGAATATTAAGGTTACTTTTGTGCCTGTGGACAGTTTTGCTAAGGAACATGTTCCTCGTGGTTCTGTTTGACATGTTATTTTGCTATCCTGTTTACTTTTGAGGTACTCTTGCATTTCTTCGTCCATATATAAAATTATAATTATGTAACTATGCAAACGAACAAAAATGATTATGGTAATAAATGCCTGGCAATTAAATGTCTGAAGAAAATACAATTAATCATTTGATTATAATTATGAGACTGTTTCTTTAGTCAGCTGTATTATAAATGTAATTCTACCTAAGCAACAAGACCCAAATGTTTCATAGAAGCACAGTTAGATTTTTAACTGCTGGCCTAAGGAGATGTAATAATAATGGACAAATTTCAGCTTTCTAAACTTGACTCAGGTAGAGATAAGAAAAACATACATGCATCCACACATTCTTGTACTTCATAAATTTATAGGTACGTACATCATTCATATTCAAGGCAATACAAAGAAAGACTTTACTAATGCAAATAGATTGTTATTTATCTTCTGAGACTTTTCTTAAAACGTCTTATTAATTTTCATTATTTCCTCAAGTTTCTTTTACAACTGCATTATGAAAATCTGAGAGTCCTACCATTTGTTTTATAAACAATAAATTTAGCGCTTTTCTTTAGTTAAGCAGGTACGAACTTGTAGAGAATGCAGACAAGGTGGCACACGCCTGTTTTTAATAGTCTTGAAGTAAGAAAACATCGTCTTACAATAAGGGTGACTCATCTAGAAATGTAGTTAAGATCAGGCTAATACAAAACATCCTAAAAAAATTTCCATTAGGACTACTGCCCTCAGGGTGAGTATCTTTGAACTCTAGTTCCAACATGTAAACTTTAAATGTTGCTTCTAATTTGGAGTTTGACTCTCTCCTCCTTGTTTTTATTTTCTTAAGGGCCCTTCTTCTGCAATGACTTTTTCACAGATGTGTGCTTGCAGATTGGGTATTTCACCCTCATATTTGGTTGTATAAATATCTGCTCGTATGAATGTATGCACAATTAAGTTTTGCAATTACAAAGAAAAATATCAAAATATATGTGAACTTCTTAAACCTGCTGGGAATTACTTAGTATATTTTGTGTTATATGAAGAACCCACATGATTTTATTTATTTATTTTTTGTAATCAAAGTACTGATCTTGCTAGAGTTAGGCTGCTGTTTCATGGGCACACTGTAGTGTCCATTAACCGGTGGCTGTTCTTCACTGTGAGACAAAAAATAAACTGGCAGGTGGGGAGGTACTTCTCGGAACAGTTACTGTTGGATGAAAACAACCCTCTTCCTTGTCTTCTACCACAAAATATTCCTCTTTTTTTGTATGTTAATAGTGGTAGAGGCAGTGCCAAGTTTGGCTTTTGGTTTTTTTGTGGCTACAAAGAAATGTGAAATGGGTAAACAAAAATCATTAGATATTTTTGGTTACCTGTGTTGTACGAATAACAGTTTCAACTCATGCTGTTGAGCATGAATGAACTAGATACTTGGCAATACTTATTTCATTTTTCTTATGGAAATTTCATTTTTCATATGAAAAATGGAAACAACTCCATTATGAGATACTGGAAATGCCAGGGGGAACCATACTGAATTTCCAGAGCAGTCAAGCCATTGCTGTGTAGAAAATGAAAATGGGGTTCTGATAAACTGATTTCTTATTTTGAGTTCACTGCAAAGTTTAAAACTATTTGATGAACAGGGTATGCTTCCAAAACAGTAGGAACTGTAATGACAGACCAAGAATGGGATGATATGTAAATATAGTGTATGTATACACATATATGTGCAATTAAAAGAAAAAAAATATGTCTGTAGGCCAAAACCTACCCATTTGCCATTCAGATGTATTTTTATTCTTATGATATTAATTCTGTAGGATGCGATATTTATGATCTTTATTCAAACAGTGGTATTATAATTGCTTGTTGTTTGTGCCATGCTTTTCAGGGTGAAACTTTAAGTAGTTTGTGAAAGCACACAATATATTTTCAAACTAAGGTAGTTCTGTTAACCTGTACACCTTTTAATTTTATAATTTTGGGTGAGATCCTAGGATAAAGACTATAACAGGTGTTACTGAATAATAATGTGACCTAAAACAGTTTTGTGTTGTAATGTTTTCAGGATACCAAAGCAGGGCATAGAACAGTTGAAAATTAATTTCAATTTTAAACTAGATTCTTTTTGGTTTAAGATATTTTTGTCTTGAAAGTTAAAATACGCATTTAAGCTAAAGGTGTATTTTCTCCATTTTAATTTCCAAGAGCTTCAAACATTTACATCTCAGCTGAAATTCTCATATTTGTTATGAAATTCTGAAGATTTTAGAAAACACTTTTTCAAGGTATATTGTTTATAGTTTTACTGTTAGCAAAAATAGAGATTATGTGGATTTTTTATGACACTTTAAAAATGAGTCTGCTGAAATCTACTTACACTTATTGGGCTGGAATAATCTTAAATGCCTAACATGCTGTATTGTGTAGTCTTCTACTAGAGATTTTCTTAGTGCAGTGTATCTGTGGCAGAGAAACCAGGAGGGCTGTATCTCAGCTGAATATTTAGGTAATACAAGCAAAATCCCTGATTAATGAATGACCTTTTAATAGCATTTTTGCAGGGTCGTTATAAAAGTGTTATTTTTAATATATGTATGTAAATAATTTAATTATGAATCAGTATATTGAGTATTATTTAAATAGTTAATGTTGCTATATAAATACAGATGTGTGCATATGAATTCTTGTTTTTCTGTCAGTGGGAATTGAAAAGTGGGAATTGAATGGGCATTTTTTGCATGGTAATGACAATTTTACTAAAGTAATGACCACCAAATTGAATTAATTTATAAATTCATTCAGGTGTATTATAATGTTGCAAAAATAGTTTAATGTGAAAATACATCAATACATGATAATGTTCTAGAAGCTAATGTCAGGAAATCTTTCATTATAGCCAGGAATGCGTTGTCCAAGAAAAAATACCAGAAGGTTTTTTTTTTTTTAATGGAAGAAATTCACACGTACCAATAATGGAGAGCAAGGCAATGACACATATAGAAGGTGCTCAAGGGATAAAGAACAGTAACATTGGCATGTAACTGCCAAAAGTCTGCAGACAGAAAACATTAAGGGAAGATTTTGTGAAGCTGGGATTCATGTAACTAAATGTAGTTATTTTTGACATCAAATATTTATATCTTAAACTAGTAACCGATAACTCCCATTACAGCTGGTGGTGATCTAGTCTGTGTCATCTAGGGAACGATTAATCTTATTTGAAAGTGAACAACTGAAACATGGCAGATAAATTGCTTCCTAGAAGTGCCTCTTTGTTGCGAGTACAAGGGGCTCGGTGTGAGTAGCTTAGGTGCAGGTGTCTGCACCAGGGATGCCTGAAGTAGGAAAAGAAAAATACCACTAAAAAACCTTTGCTTTGTTGCCTGATGCAACATTAAGGATTCCACTGTAGAGAAAGAGACATTTAATGGAATGAATTCTGAAATTCTGATCTATCTTTAGTGAAGAAAAATCCTACCACTTTCCTGATGGAAAAATTTAATGTTTAATTGATCAGAATTTGGCAGCGTAAAGGAGTTTTAACTATTTTTAATTTCATGCCAAAATATGCTCTGAATTCATGTTAAATGTGTTGTGGTGTTGGGAGGATTACTGCTTAATCAGGTGCAGCTGGGAAGAAGTCAAGAGTAAATGGGAGACAGGTGTTGGGAAGAGGAGGTTTCCAGGGAAATAAGTTTAAGATAAGTAGAGGAAGACAAAGCTAAAGCAAGAGAGATTTTGATTAGGTAATATAATAAGAGGGGGGAGGGGAAGAATTAAAAAAATAATACTTGGGTAGATGAGAAGGAAGGTAGATCATGAAAGAAGAGAAGAAAAGTAGAATGGTAGTGCATGGTGGGAGGGAAAGAGGTAATGAAAAAAATTGGAACAAGGGAGGTTACAGCTCACTAAAAGGCAAAACTTTCACCATGAGAACAATGGAGCATTGAACATGTTGCCTTGAAATGTTGTGCAGGCTCCATCCTCAAAGGTTTTCAAGATCTATGGGGTTAGGGAGCTGAGCAACCAGGCCTGGCCTCGTAAGTGATGCTGCTTTGAGCAGGAGTTTGGAGAGCTACTCAGGTCCCTTCCAGTCTGAATTATCAAGTGGTCTGATGAAAAACAAAATCTTGTTAGCTGATAATTAATACAGTTCATGATGTGGCCATGACATGGCTTTCCAGACTGTCTGTTTGATTCACCCAGACACAGACTCTTGAAAACCCGGAGTGTAGTCTAGCAGACTTGAGGAAGTCAGAAGGAGCTGGGAGCCAGCACCTAGCTGCCTTCTCTGCATTCCTGGTGGCTATGCTGAGTGACAGCTCGATGGATCAGCTTCTCAGAGGGGGGACACAGGCAGTCTTGAAGAGGGAGGCTATACTTAGCCTTCCTTTCCATAATACAGCAAAGGAGTATACCATCTAAACTAACGTAAGAATTTTATTGGCCCTTGATAGTGTTGATATTTAAATTGGAAGTGAGTTTTAAACCTCAGCTAGAGCAGAACTATTGCTTTGTTATAATGATTTTATAAACAATGATTTCCCAGATTTCCTTTGTACATTTTTCTTGATCATTTAAAAGCATGCGGTATTTTTCCAATGTGTACATTATCATTACTTTCATTTTTTCAAATTTCAGCATTGCATTACTCCTCCAATGTTTTCACATTTCATCACTTTCTTTTTGTGATTAAATTCAACCTGCAACTCTTAGTCACCTTTTTTGGAGTCTTCTCTCCTTTCTTGTGTACATTACAGGAAGTCAGAGGTTTAAGGAGAATGGGAGAGGAGTGAGGTGGGTTTCTATAGTAAGAATCTTTCAGCAGTCTCTTGTGAGGTTACATTTGACACTGCTTGTTGAAAACTGACTTATTTTTAAAAAGAACTGTCGAAGTTGTGGTGCCCTTTTGGATTCCACAGCCTTCTTCCACATGTAGATTTTTGTAATAGCTCCAATCTGACCTTCTTAGCTAAATTACCTAGTTCCACAGAATCTGAGTTCTTGAAATCAGATACGCCAGTCTATTTTATTATGTACATCTATCTTGTATTAGTAGGGTATCTGCATTCCTTGTACAGTACTAAATTCATGTGGCTCTTGCACTCTGATTTCAATCTACTGGTTGCTTTCTGCTGATAAGAAATTAATTCAGTATGGTTTTCCCATTGACCCATTCTTTTAGACTGTAAAGTTATTCTGTAGTAAGTAGAAGCCAACTTTGATGCATGTTCAGGATATTTTTGCCCAATGAATCTATGGGAAGATAATTTCTCCCACAGTTGTGATAATCTGTGATTTCCAGTCCTGTGAGAACTGGCCATGCATTTTTTTTATTCTCACTTTCATCTGGTTGTGATGGTTTATAAGCAGGTATTTATTGTTCTCTCTTCTATCTCCACCCCACCCCATTCTTGCTAACTTAATGTAAAGAGAGTTGCTACCGTGATTTTTGTAGTCATGCAATGTATATTGGCCATAATAAGTGTCCTTGATTCATAGAATCATTTCTGGGGATTCTCAGTGGTTAATTCACTGTTTCCACTCACAAGAATTGTTTTAAATACAGAAGTCACTTTCCAATAATACTAACTCTACATCAGCTTAAATTTTTTTTTTTGAAACAAGTCTTTGAGTTTACAATAGAAAGTGAGACGCTTACTTAAATAATCTTAAATGCATCTGATTGAATTTATGTGGTGTGTAATTATGTATAAAAGCAAACAAAAAAACCTTTCCACATGCAGAAAATGTGTATCTTTTATGGAGGCTTGTTTAAAGAGCAGTCAAAAGACATCAGTATATGAATTGAACATTATATTTAGCAGATAAGTAATTATATAATTTTTTGCATTTTTTTCTTGATAACAGACAACCTATCGCAACAAATTTGTATTATTACTGATGTGAAGGAAGCTGTTGTACAAGTAGGTTTTCTCCTTCATGAATCTCTAAAAAGCCAAGTAAAAGTAAGTACAACTCTGTGATTGTAAACTGTGTGATTAATTTAAAGTTTCATGTTATCACAACTCGTAAGAAATGGTATAAATTCTGAATACAGAAACTGAGACCTTCTGTGTCACTTGAGTATTTATTAAAAAGGATTAACACCAGGTGTGGAAGTTACCAAGAAAGAAGCATCTTCTGCTTAATTATGCTATAGAGAGGGATCATACAGATGCTCTTTAAAATGTTTATATTAGATTAGAGGAGAAATTGGATCCAGAAAAGAGAGAGGTCATTTTCTTTAGCTTTTATGAATTCAGTAAGCCTGAATTGTTACAAATATGTTACAGAGGAAATGCTTTTGTTACTTTGAAGTCTGAATTAAAGTCTAAATGAATTAAAGAGTAAGTTGTATTCTTGCACAATTGTGAATGCAAAGTTAATCAGCCTTTTTGTAGAGAGATATGGAAGTACACTTCACACATACTGAATGCGTCTTGAAGCATTGCTGTAGAATATTGATGGAATCTTCCACTGGCATTTAACTATCTTTTCCTTTTTCATTATTCCTAATAATGGGACTATCATGTATTTTCATTTTCCCAAAGATGATTAACATTTAGTAATAAGACAAATCTTGAGTGTTATCGGGGTAATTCTTAATTATGTCTTATGTAATGAGATCACATCTTTCCCAGAGAAATAGAGCAGAAGTAACTGTTCTAAAATATAGGTTTCCCAATTTACGTAGTTTTACTTTTATAATAGCTTTTGTTCATGTCTATTGATCTGTTTTCTGTGTTCAGTTCATATGGGATGTTCTTGTATAGCAAACTTGCTGTTTTACATCTGGAAATGTAACTCAATATTGTACTTTCAGTTCTTATTTGGAAAGAGTTGTATTTAGTAGGGAAAATCATGGGTTTTTATCTATTACATGTCTACATTTTAAAGTACAAAATATTGACAGAGTTGAATAAGATTTTCTTGTTGTCTGAATAGCTGTATGACAGAGCAGAAGTCTTCTTCCACTTTATTGATACTAGATCCATTACTAGTTTTACTTTTTTCTCTCTTTAAACTATTCTGGTACTGCTAGGAAGATATTTTTCCCATATTGGGGAAAAAAAAAAACAAACTTCTTTAAACATTTACTTACACACTCCTATGTATCTCTATTACATTTACATATAACCACATTAATAATACCATGAGAAACACTTCCAATCCAGTAAGAAAAAACAAAGAATTTATGTTCTAACAACCAGCTTTACGAAAGCCGAACTTAAAAGTCAGACTGGTGCCAAAACCAATTAAAATCTGCAACATCTTTGGAGCTTTTCATTGTAGAAGCAATTAGCTGTTTGGTTGGTCAGGCATCTGAACCCATGATGCATTTGAATAAACTACAGATAAAATGACCACAAACAAGGTAATGAAGGAGTAAAGTGAAAGGATTCCTCCTGATATGGGACTGATTTTTTTTTTTTTGATCACTCTATTAAATCAGCTTAACTGATGACTTCTAGCACCATTCTTCTCTTCTCTTGATCCATGTTTTATTTCCTCATAGTCAAGTTTTGTTAAATTTCTCCTCAACACTTCTAAAACATTCCTGCAAGGTGACATTTGAGAAAGAACTCCATCAAGATCCCTGTATTGTATTGTTTCCTGAAACATCCCTAATCATGTGAGATAATTTTCAAGGTTAGCATTATATGGTACTTCCCAAATTTGAAAGACCTTAGAAAGAAGGTGTTTCTCAAGTGAAGTGTAGTAACCTTGTGAGAGATTTGATTCTGTGCAACATGTTAATTACTTTAACCATATTAAACTTACTGCACTGAAATCTGGGTTATTCAAAAGGGCTAATTAGAGGGTAATCAGTCTAGTTAAGACACTGATTGAGAAGCATACGGTAGGGTATGTATAATCTGAAATTTGAACTCTGATAGTATGGTCAATAGTTTAGCATTTCTGATAGTTTTGATACTAGTGCATACTAGCCACCATATTTACTTTTAATATGTTTGTCAGCTTCTAAGTAAGAATCTTTAAAGAAGAATCCGGAAGACATTTTGTTAGGGAGGTTTCTGAGAGAGACTGCAATAACATTATCATCTGTAACACCAATAACATGAAAAAAAGACATGAACTGATGAGATAAAGTGAAGGAAGTTATTGCTTGCAAAATACTTTCTGAACAGGTATTTTAAAAGTGTTACTGTAAATCGTGTATCTAATAAATGAATATTTTTGCTGAAAATATCTTTCTATGAAAGGCATAAGTTGTCTTTCCTTAAATTTCTTATTTACCTCTTTCTTTGGAAGCAATCAGACTTAAATGGGGGCTGAAGCTCTTTTCTTCCGTACCTGAGAATTAGCTACTCCTGCTTATTCAATGACAAATTCCTCCTGTGTATGAAACGTGATTAGACAAAGTTGTATGTTATTTTTGTGACTGGATAAGTATCCACAAGCAGTATATCAAAATATTTGGTCCTATTCAGTTAGGAATGGACTAAGTTTCACTAATTAGTCTTTCAGTGAGAAAGAGATAATTTCTTAATCATTGAATTGTCCGTCTGCTAGACTGGTATTGATTGTGACTTTGAATTCTGATACACTTTAACTTTTACAAATTGCTAATGTCCTGGTGTTATTGATTGATTTTGTGAAAAATTGATGTTAAATAAAATTGAAACTTTACCACAGGCTGTCTGACAAGTAGAGAAACATTAAGGAAAACATTTTTATTATTCTTATCTCCATGTTGAAAACAAAAACAAACAAAAAGAAACCCTCACCACCTCTGCCTCTTTATACTACCTGAATATTGATTCCTAAACCAACCAGAATTAATTAGGCAAATCCCCGTACTTTTGTTCTGTTTAACCCCTGAGCATGACACTTTTTACTGAGGTGGAATTTTAGGTAATTTCTGTTATCTCAATTAGTGTTGTAATTACATGGTAACTTTCATAAATAATGTAAAGAAATACTTTTGCATGCTAACTATCCAAATAGAAGAAGAATTAATTTTAGTTAATTGACAATGTATTGAAGTTTTCAGTTTGGTAGCGAGAACTGTTATTCACCTGTCTTCTTTCTCATGGGTAATCCGCTATTGAATCGCTGCTTCCTGAATCGTGTTTCCTAGATACACGTTGAAAGCCTCTGAGACCAGCTGAACCATTTTGTCATGGGTCAGATCATAGATTGGTTCGGATTGGAAGGGCCCTTAAAGATCACCCTGTTACACCCCCCCCGCCATAGGCAGGGACACCTCCCACCAGACCAGGTTGCTCAAAGCCCCATCCAGCCTGGCCTTGAACACTGCCAGGGTTGGGGCAGCCACAGCTTCTCTGGGCAGCCTGTTCCAGTGCCTCACCTCCCTCATTGTAAAGAATTTCTTCCAATTTTCCTCTAATCTAAATCTACCCTCTTTCAGTTTAAAGCCCTTATTCCTTGTCCTATCACTACACTACTTGACAAAGAGTCCCTCTCTTAAGATCATTGCTTAAGGGTACTTACATCCGTATTTGAATGAGATGAAAATTAAAATATGGGTTATCATCGATGGTAATGTGTCTTCTATGGCTTGAAAACATTAGACAAGAAACCTGGGATAAAACTAAGAGACAGAGATGATCTGTGTATCTTTCAAAATACTGCACAAAAAATACTGATTCTACACGTCATTAGAAACAGAAATAAAAAGCACGTCAAGACTGGGAGATTGCCTGAGAAATAAAAATAGTAACACATGCGTTATGATCATTTGCTTTTTCAGAACTTTGGAATAGGCACTGCGTAGAAAGGTTTTTGGATGATCTGCCCCAGTTGCTGTGGAATCTGCCTTTTAACAAATAAATTGACAAGTAACTTCACTAAGAGCCTTTTCAGAGACATGCTTTCATAATTTAAAAAAAAAAAAATCTATTTCTGCTGAGTTCACTGTAAGAATTCCTGTTTAAGAATTACTTTTCATTTGTTTGCAGAAAAGTGTATTCAAGTCAGTGGATTTTTTTTTTTGTTTAGTATTCTAATTGGAGTCAAAACTGATGATATAAGGAAACATTGGATGTGCATGGAAGCTAAATTGGCTAGTTTGGAATTTGCGAGTCAACTTTACAAACAAAAAATTACAGATGTGCAGACATAGCTTTCTCATGTTCATGTTTTTATGATGCTATCAGAGGCTTATGTGTGCTGTGTGAGCCTGTGCTTGTTTGGAAGCCTAATTTCACTGAAGTCGTGAAAGGAAAGGGGCGTAATTTGGCATCTCATGTAGAGGAAGGGTTATTTTGGAAGCTAAGAGATATTTTACATTTGTAAAGATTTGAGAAGTGAGCTCTTAAGTTGAACAACGCAGCAACAGAGGTGTGTATGTGTATACCACTCATATGTTTGTCTTGGTAACATATTACTTGTGTTCCACCCCTTACAGAATATAGTCCTGCCTGTGCTTTATCAAGAGACGAATCTTATTTCATTTTTATTGAATAATGTCTGTAAAACAAAATCTCAATATACTGCTCTATCAAATTGTTCAATTTAAATAAAAATTGATACACTTAATTAATCTTTACATATTCTGGAATACTTAAGCATCATGTATTCTGGTATCTCAAAGAAAAGAAAAAGAAGGGCTTTGGGTCACGTTCTATTTACCTTCTGAAAAGTCTTGCGTGCTTTCATGCTTGTTGCACTACGTTGCAATAGGTCATGAAGGCATTGAAGATTTCTGATTTTACTCAGCAGAAGTTCAAGCTGGAACAGCCCTGGAGTATTGCATTTCTTAAAGTAGTTTTAGTAATTCTTGCCTTCTGCATCTTTTTTAAACTCTTTAAATATCAACTATTTAGGGCTGCATTATCAAATTTTCAGCCCCAAAGCTTCTAAAATCTTTAATACATAAATCTCAGCTTTGGGTTTTCAAACCATCTTTCTTTGCAAACAAGTTAGCTGCCCAACTATTTCAAAAATAAAAAAATACAACTTTAGATAACAATAGCCTTTTTAAAAATGTGGTATTTGGTACTTCTGTTGGATTGTGGATTCAGTGACATTTTGAGGGAGCACAGCAGTGGATCAATTCTGTTGTTTGCAGCTAGCATACGCTCTGTTCTGGGCAGAAATAAAGCACATGGGTAGTGACACGGTGAGATTTGCTGGTGTAATAGAAGCCACATGAAGGTTTTTGGCTTTTTTTAAACATACAAACAAAAAAAAACCTTTTTTTTACTGGCTTCAAAATGTTATCTTCTCTTAGGGAAAAAAATTCCCTTGTGAAACTTGGATTGCTATTTTCCTTAAGGCAAGCCTGAAGCTGGTGATGTAGTGGAATCTACTTTTTATTTTAATTAGGATAAGATCATTTCTTAGCTGATGTTATAGCTAAAGGTTACAAAATAGATATGTTTGTGATTAAGAAGGTATTCTAAAGTATTCATCATGGAAATGCTTTTCAGGAGAAATTCTAAATGATTCTTGTCATAACAGAATCCTGGAATACCTGTGCATCTGGTCCTTCATGCCTGGCCCTTCATTTATTTTATTTTAGTTATATGAAGACAATATGTATTTGTTGAACATGATTGAAATCATGTGTATTTGAACTTTATGAAGATTTGCTTAGAATCAGAGATCTAAAGTCAATAGGTTGTCTTGATCTTATTAATAGTCTTTCATCTCTGGGAAGAGTAACTCTAGTGGTCTAGGCTGTAACTCTAGTATCTGATGATACTTCCAGGGCTGATTTTGGAATGGCTCCCACTAGCAGTACACTTCAGCAAATACTTGCAGAAACCTGTAGGGTTCTGGACTCCATGCTTCACTGTTGAGTGACCTGAAAGTCTGAGCAGATTTTAGTTCTTTTATTGGAAATACTAACTGCCAGTTTTATGCCATTTGACTTAACAATCTCTGTGATAATTGTGTAAGCTTTAGCAGATGGTTAAGTCTGAAGTTGAATTTGTGAAGAAGTAATATATTTTTTTCTGATCAGGTTGAAGCTATATCGATATCTCTAAGCAAAAATGATAGCCATCCACAAAACATCTTTTCAGGAGAGTGCTACAATTTTCTTTGCATCAATGTAAGTTGAAAAGAAGCATGCTTTTAGTTTTGCACTTAAACTTATTAGTAATAGTAGATAATTACGCATTTGAATAACAAATGGTTTGTATCCATTCCATTGTTTGGCGTTTCTGATACGCACCAAAGTGGACCGTTGACATATTGGTCCATTCTTTTACTCCTGGTTTTGCAGTTCCTTCAGTATGTTGTTAAACCACTCACGGATTCTTGAATAAGAGGGATGCAATATGAAGAGGTATACTAAGTGTAGTAATCTAACTGTGCATTGCTTTTGTGGTCTTCATTAGTGCTTCCCATTTTGGACACGTGCATGCTTTGCAATCTATATTTGGCTCCTTGTATGCGAACAGGAAAATTTTTGTTGAACTTTGTCCAAGATCAAACAAGACCCTTAAGGTTGTTATATATATTTCTTAAGGGTAATATTCTTAATCTCAATTTTGTTTCAAACAACCATAATTTACCTGGCAAAAGCATTACAAATATAAAACCAACCAAACACCCCTCCACCCCCGCCCCTAAGAATTACATATCTTTTTTGGTAAGTGATAGATATTTGAATACCACTTTTATGAAATAATCTTTTGATATTTTCAGTAATTCTAAACAATTTTTTTTCATTTAGGATAAAGAGTATGCTACTGAAGAAATCCAGCAACTAGTGGATATGTTAGAAAAATCAAATATTCCTCTCTTATATCCAGTGGTTCTTATTTCGGTAGGTAACTCTTAAAAATTTCTTGTAGAAATTTTTAATTTTAAAAAATAATGTAGAATCTTGTATCTGTAAATAACCGCTAATAATAAAGTGTTACACCAGATCTAGACTCTTTCAAGAGACACTGATATCTCTGAATATAATTGAAATTTTGAACTGTAAATTAGACTTTAAAATGTCATTTGTGCTTCAGCAAATGTACTTCATACTGTCAGGAATAAACCAATAGTAGCAAAATGCCGATTATTAGTTATGTAGATCTGTAAAAGATTTATTTTGGCTATTCATACTGAGTTGTTAACTCCTGCTTTATTGTTGTGCTCCATCTCATACTGGGTTGCTGCAAATGGTGTACTCTGCTGGAATACTCAGCTGAAAGAAAATTAAGTGGCTTTATTTTTTTTCTGTGCTGTTTTATTTAAAGTTTTAAAAATTATTATTGCTTTTCTGGTTCAAATATTAAGAAAGAACTGAGAAGTACTTTGCAATGTAAAACATCAAGATGTTATAACACTGAAATATATGTTCTGGTACTTGGCAAAATTTTTGAACTACATTTTTGGCTAAAATTCTCATTAGAATATTGTTGCCAAAATAATTTTAATGTTTCACGTGGATGACAGCTGAAGGTGTACATGACTTTTATTTTACTCAATCTGTTAAAAAGGAGAAAATATGAGATTTGAAAGTCTCTGTGTAGTATAACCAGATACAATTCTGTTGTTATATTGTCTGACTTTATAGATAGGGATGAGAAGTATTGGGTTGAATGAGCATCATTAATGCCATATCTCACCAAAGTGTGTGTCTCTGGTTTATATTATAATCTCCATTAATAATGCATAATAATCTGTTGTGATTTCATAATCTAATTCCTTATAGGAAGCCATTGGAAAAACAAACAAATATTTATTTTACCTAGAGCCTGAATAGTTTCCAAAGCGTGTAGTCATGTAGTCTAGTGATCTAGAGGCAAAACTGAGTTTACTTCTCAAGTTAAGTTTAATCTGAGGTTAAAGTTATGAAATGTTATTATTGTTTTTAACAAATAAACGAGATATCATGAAGGTAAGTAGTATTTTACAAAACCTGATATCCTCAGTAACTGTATGTTGTTGTCTTATAGACTGAGATACTCTAATTCCATGGAAATATTTGTAACTTTTATTTCTAGACTTTTTTTCTGATGCTATTTCTGAGGAAGTTCAGGGTGGAGCTTTAATTTTACTGAATTTTGAAACCAAGGTAAATTCTTTCTGCCTTTAATCATAGTAGTGATATACTGCCAAATCTTTTGCCCATTTACAGGTCTAGTGGATATGCAGAATGTACTTTTCTGGACTGAGAATGTTTTCATTAACCCTTTATCAAGAATTTTAGAAAACATTTCTCTCTGTTAAGTTTTGGGGATGTGTAATTAACTTAGAATGGTTAATCAATTAGAACAGTAGGATGGTTTGGGTTAGAAGGGACCTTAAAGATTATCTTGGCCAACCTGATCTAGTGGGTGGCATCCCTGCCTATGGCAGGGGGTTTGGAACTAAGGGCCTTCCAACCCAAGCCATTCTGTGATCTAATTCCAACCCCAACTTCCACGAGACCACGTTGCCCAAAGCCCCATCCAGCCTGGCCTTGAACACTTCCAGGGATGGTGCATCCACAGCTTCTCCAGGCAGCCGGTTCCAGTGCCTCACCACCCTCATTGTAAAGAATTTCTTCCAAATATCTAAGCTAAATTTACCCTTCTTTAGTTTCAAACCATTAACCCTTGTCGTTTCACACACCTTGGTAAAGGGGCTCTCCCCAGCTTTCCTGTAGGCCCCCTTTAGGTACTGGAAGGCTGCTATGAGGTCACTCCAGAGCCTTGTCTTCTCCAGGCTGAACAACCCCAGCTCTCTGTCTGTCTTCATAAGAGAGTTGCTGAGCCCGTTGATCATCTTTGTGTCTCTCCTCTGCATCTGCTCTAATAGGTCCATTCATAAGTCACTCACAAATGAGTAACACTACAGTGTTAAAAACACTGCCAGCCTCCTAGCTGGCACCATCTCCTACCCTGGATTTGAATGAAGGTCTTTTTTTTTTTTCCTGTAACACATGGAATGTGAGAGCTTTGTTTAAATGATTGCAGCTATAAATATTCTGGACTTAATATTCCCAGAGAAGTATGTATAGATGCAAACAATAGTAACACATACCTCACTGTGAAACTGAGGTTTTGTTCCTAAGATAGTAGATCTTGTGAGATCCTTGTAGCATCCAGCACCATTGTTAATGAAAGTGTACTTGCTTGAGCAGCCTACTGCATGTGCATTTAGGTGAACACCTTTGAAGATAGCTTTAAGAAAAAATGATACATTTCATTCCTTTATGGTAGTTCAGATGATATAATTCATCCATCAGTTGTTCCTAACAAGTACCTAAAACTAGACAGTGGGAGGAAAGTCTTATAATTAGGTAGAATAAGTGTTTTATTGAATCTAATTTAGGCTATTAATATTCTACACTGAGAAGGTAGTAAATTGAAAATAAAGCTTTAAAGAATGCAGTTCCATTTTGAAAACCTTTAACGTGCTTATGAAAAACATCTGTATTTCTCTGTTATCCTGATAGTAAAAATCTGTGAAAGTTAGGTTAGAGCTTAGGAAAGAATGTTGTTTGTTTTCTGATTTAATGAAATATTTTTAATACACAGTTACAACACTGTGTTCTGCTTTGTTCTGGCATATTGGTCTCACTGTTCTTTGAAAAGAAATAATTGTCATGTCACTAAATGTATAAGTGATAGAATTCGATGTGAATAGAAAATAAGAAAAACCTTTATTAGCCTATGTTCTTGTGTGTTCTTAACAATGGTATGAGCTATTAAATACTGGCAGTCTAAAATAACATGCTTTGAAAAAGCAGATTTTTTTTTTACATATCTGTTCCTTTGCAGGTGCACTTGAATATTTCAGAAAATATTTCTTTCAGCATTGGGTTGGAAGAACTAACTAAGATCAAGAAATTTGCAAGGGAAGTGAAAAAGAAAAATATTTTGGTTTATGGTCTCCTTATCCAATATAAGGTATGTAATTCTTTCTACCTGCAAAGTATCTACTTTTGTGATTTATATGATTAATGATAGAATCTTCATCTAAAACAAAATCCAGGGGGAATAAATATGACATGAAAAACATTTATTGGAAAGATTCTTGCCTGTTCTTGTTCAAAATTCAGAAGAGCCTGTAGTTATAGGCAAAAATGTAAGCATTTTGATTAGAGAGGAACAAATGGCAAACAGTTTTTAAAAGCATGTGAAAACGTCACAGTCCTTTTTTCTGTTTCGTTTTTCCTTTCCTGCTTTCTTCAGGATTTAAAAAGTAAAAAATAGTGAAAGTGTTTTTAATTAGTGCTTTTTCAGAGTGTTATGCTTCACATTGAAACAGTGTTTGGTATTCAGGTGACTGAAAGGACATGGCATATAGGTGGTGATACAAACACTCCAATAAAAGCCAATTTTTGCCTCAGCTGGAGGCAAAAAGTTATCACTCCAGCATCCTTTGTACTCACAGAAGCTACCTAAAGTAAATAATTTTGTCTGGGAAATGCGTTCTGCCAACCAGAAAACTGGACTGCCTTGCATCCAGTGTAAATACGGTTTTTGCTGCTTGTGTAGACAGCTTTATAACTCAATCAGCAGTGAACAAGGAAATAAGTTAGATATTCAATGGAAATTTTAATATAGAAGGTAATGTGATAATGTGCAAAAAAAAAGTGCAAATAAATGTAATCTTGACTGTTTTTTTTAATTGAGTGGTGTTGGAGTTTATATATACATTTTTTTAAAACTGTCCATCCATAGGTTATTTTTCTTGTATACCAAATATTTGATTTCCCCCAAAATTCTATTGGCTTTATTAAGAGCTATGAGTATCAATACCTATTAATTAATGCCTTTACAAACTTCTAATACCTGCATAACTATTTCATGTGGGAATTATGTTATTACATGACATTAATTTCTTTCTTGTTCGTACAACATACAATGGCATACATATATTTTTTTAGTCTTCTTTCTGGTACTATCAAAACCCATTTTTTCCAGGGTGAATTCTGTTTTCCTGTGGTAAAGGTCATTTGAATAACTGTTGAAATATAGCTTTAAGACTTCATACAAGCACTTTATTATGGTAATAATGTAACATTACGAATAGGACTTTTAGTGTAAGTACAATTCTTTCTCAAAAAATTCATTATATATGTGTATATTGTATATATGGCTCAGCACTACCAATAGGACTTCTAGTGTAAGTACATTTTTTTTCTCACAAGATTCGTTGTATATGTGGCTTTATGTGCAGATGGATCAAATGTTACATATGCTGATAACAGCAGTTAATAAAGATGATTGGAAGGAAAAACTTTTATAATCTTCAATGGACTTCTGTGAAATCTGTCTATATATATGTCTGTAAAAATACTTGACGTGAATCTAGAAATGACAATCATTTATTGCTAATGTGGATGAGAACGAGAAGGTTTCTGTTTTGTTTTGGCTGTGTTTTTCTGTTTTTTTTTTTTTTTTTTTTTTTTTCACTTCAGAGGATGTTTCGAGTCACCAAGGTATTTTAGTTCAAGTACAACGTATTAGCTAATAATTTGAATCCTCTCTTTGTCTACTGAAGTGAAAGTACAAGCATGTCAACTTTTTAATCAAGAGTCTGATACTCCAGCAAACTCTTGTAATTGCAAACATTGAACCAAAACCATATCTAAAAGCATCACAGCTTGTGTTGTTCTCCAGAGTGGCTACTGTCACCCTTACAGAAGTTGCATGCTTTAGAAAGGATTGGTGAATTGAACACTGGCATGTTGGGGGGTCCAGAGGAAGTGGAAACACAAAAAGTACCTGCTGCTGTAATGCAGGATGCTCAGCCTCTTGTTGCAACAGCTTCTGTCAGTATCCTTCGTGATGACAAATTACTTCATGGAGGTTCCCTCTAGCTGACAGGTTATATCATCACTATCAAACATACATGGTTGATATACACACTTCTACTAATCCTTGAATAGGGATAAAACATAATAGACAAAGAATTTATTGAGACGTGACTATGAAAATATTGAGGTGAAATCATTTTACGTATACAAAAGTCAGAGGGAGGAAGAAAGAGTATTCAGAAAATTCCAGAGTCTGAACTTGTGGAGTTAGATTTTGAGTTTTTTCAGATGAGTTGAAGGAAATAGCTGATAAACAAGCTGACTTGGAAATAGGAAAAAAAAATCCAGTTTTAATGGAAGATGTAACTGGCACATGATGGTGTTGGGCAAAAAAATTGGGCAACACTATAATGTTAGTGAAGTTCCAGCTATGTTGATTTAGTGCCGTACCCTGAAAATAACGATTTGTATATCAGAACAGTTTTTTCTTTTTTAAGTAGTAGTTAGTCTAATAGGGTACAATACAGAACAGTTTATTCTGCAGACTAGGAGTAAAACCTATAAAAAGGCCGAGTTAGTCCCAAGTAAACCAAAAAAAAAAAAAGTAAACCTAAAAGAATTGCTAACAAACCAGATAATACAATAGGTAATGTCAAGATATTATATCCATGCCTGGTTGGAAATATATTAATTTTAACAGCATCGGTTTGTCATTCAAACTGCAAGATTTGGAAGAGAATTTCAATTGCATGTGATGGTTACTTGTTGATCTGAGCAGTGGAGTAATATTGAACTTGAGCCTTGATATCACAAACACTTAAGTTCATTACTATCTGTAAACATTAAATGTATACTATGTAGGTTTTTTATTCAAATATACTAGTTAAGTTTTATAAAATACTAGTTTGTCCATATACTACTATTCTGCTTACTAAAGTAATAATTTCTGATGAATGAATTACAGAAAATTGTCAACACAGCTCTTTGTGTCCAAAAAAAAAAAAACAAGGCAACATTTCCAGATATGGAAATAGAAATGCAGAAGGCTGTAAAGGTTGCAATATTATAATTTTGGTCTAGAAGTTTCAGTAATAATTGCTACTTTTCACATAGAATAAAAAGGAAGAATTATCATTTGGAATAAAATACATATGGATGGATACAGGAAGCCACATAAAACTTTAAAATATGAAAGTAATATTAAAATATGTTGGTTATAGAACCATATTTTAAGTAATACCTCCGAGATGCACTGACAGAATATCCTGGCAGCACAGCAGTTATGTGCAGAGGCTTGCCTGGGATTAGGTGGCCTCAACGCTCTTTCAGAGACAAAAGTATATCTGATTAAGGCAGACAAACTATTTACTGAAGTAGTCAGAAAAAGCACAGTCTGTACCCTAAGAAAAGACAAATGATGCAATAGAATAGTTGTTATGAAGCTGTTTGAAACTAAAGTAAACTGAAGAGAGTGATTTCTTATGTACGCTGCTGCACATTTATTGTAGTCTTTAAGACTTTTGAAGACAAGATGCTCATCCACAGTGTGCTCGGTGATTGAGGACGTTACTTAAACTGCTAAATTTGTTTTCTGTCTGGTTTGGTAAAATCAAAATGGCATATGTTTACAATTTTTTTTCGTCAAAGATCCCTTAAAAGCAGGGCAGGCTTTAAGGCAGTGTTTCCCGAAACAGGAATCAAAAAGCAGAATGGGATCATCCAAATGGCAAAGCAAAAGGTGGTTTGCCAACTGGAAATGAATTTATGCATAGGTACTCTTATATTACAGTTTCTCTTTCTCCCTTTCTCTCTCTGTCATTCTCTCACTCTCCTTTCCTTGTTTCCCCTCAGGTCTTCCTCCTCCCCTAGCAAAAACAGGTAATAAATTCATCGATTTATTACAACTGTGAAAATTTATTAAAGATGCTCTAATTAAGCATTCCCACAAGCTAACTTTGCAGTGCAGCACCAAATTCCCAGTCTGAGAAAGATGAGCTTTTTAGAAAAATAATTGGTAACCTTTTGGATTTTCATTAAATAACTACATGTTTTTACCAGGGAAAGGTCGGAAAGTTGATCAATTTGTCTATGATGTTACAGCTTCTAGGAGTTTAAAAAGCTGCACTGAAAATGATAAGATTAATGGTTAATGCCTTTTAAACATGACCTTTTTAGACTTATTTCAGCTATTGAACTTTTAATTGGACGAATCAGAGTTCTCCCACCACCACGTCAGCCAAAATGATTAAGGCAGCTTGTGGTGGTTTTACCCTGCTGGGCAGTTTAGGTCCACCACAACCATTCCCTCACTCCCCCTTCTCAAAAGAGGAGGGGGAGAACAAAGTACAATGGACAGAAAAAGGCTCATGGGTTGAGATAATTTAATTAAAGGTAAAAGAAAGAGGGGAAAACAATCAAAGGGTGTGTGGAAGCAAAGAGAAAACAAAACAATTATTCTCTGCTTTCCATCAAAAAGTTGTTTTTGGCCACATGCTGGGAAGCATGACTTCAGTATGCATAGCAGTTGTGTGTGGGGGACAGGTGTCTTCGTAACAAGAACCCCCCCTCTCCTTCCCCTTTCCCAGCTTTTATTGCTGAGTGTGACATCATATGGCGTGGAATATCCCTTTGGTCAGCTGTGGTGCTCTTACCCAGCTGGACAGCTGAACTCCACCACAGCTGCTCTCTCACTCCCTCCCCTCAAAGGAAGAGGTGGAGAAAATACAATGGCAAAGGCTCAAGAGTTGAGATAAGGATGGGGAGATGACTCAACAATTATGGTCACAGGCAAAACAGGCTCATAGAGAGATTAAAGTAATTTATTGCCTATATCACTAGCAGATTAGAGCACTGAGAAACTAAAAGCAAACTAAAGACACCTTACTCCCACCTACTCCCTCCTTCCCCTGAGTGGGCTGTGGTCAAGTCTGGAGTTTCATCTCCACTGCTCCTTCACGGTCACTCTCTGCCCCTATTCCATGTGGGGTCCCTCCCATGGAATGCCATCCTTCCCGAACTGAGCCTGTGGGGGCTGCCCGCAGGCAGCAGCTCTTCAAGAACTGCTCCCACATGGCTCCGTACCACGGGGTCCATCCCCCAGGAGCAAACTGCTCCAGCACGGGTCCCCCACGGGCGGCAGCTCCCGCCAGACCCCCTGCTCCTGCATGGGCTCCTCTCCACGGGCTGCAGCTCCGGCCCGGGGCCTGCTCCTGCGGGGGCTCTCCATGGGCCGCAGCCTCCTCCAGGCCACATCCACCTGCTCCACCGGGGGCTCCTCCATGGGGGGGATGCAGCGTGGAGATCTGCTCCATGTGGGACCTATGGGCTGCAGGGGGACAGCCTGCTCCACCAGGGACCTCTCCACAGGCCACAGGGGAACTGCTGCTGCGTGCCTGGAGCACCTCCTGCCCTCCTGCTGCACTGACCTTGGGGGCTGCAGGGCTGGTTCTCAATCTTCACTATCCCAGCTGCTGTTGCACAGCAGATTTTTTTTCTCTTTCTTAAATATGCTATCACAGAGGTGCAAAAAACCTTGCTTATTGGCTCAGCTCTGGTCAGTGGCGGGTGCCTTTGGAGCTGGCTGGAGCTGGCTCTGACCAGACATGGGGCAGCTGCTGGGCTCTGCTCACAGATGCCACCACTGCAGTCCCCCTGCTGCCAAGCCTTTGCAACGTAAACACAATACATCAGTTTAGGTAAGCTGCCTTGGTGATGTCCCCTCCCAACCTCCTGGCCACCCCAAGCCTACTGGCTATGGGGCACGGGGAGAGAGTCTCGGTGCTGTGACCAGCACTGATTAGCAATAGATAAAACATTGGTGAGAGATCAATGCTGTTCTAGCTACATGTATAGAGCACAACACTAATGTGGACCATTGCAGGGAAAGCTAACTCCATCCCAGCCAGACCCAGCACACACTTAGACTTATCCTAAAAGAGTTGTGTTCATAAAATTGTCTTTAAACTTCCTTGCTTTCATAACCCAGTTAAGGCATTCTGTCAATGTTAGTCAATAATGGCTCATGATTGTTTCTTTTTGTGGATATTTCAATTTTATAAAATAATATTGCTCTAAAATAGTTTGATAGCATGGAGTAGAATTTTGGGGAACAAATGGGTTTGTAAGGTGAAATGCCAAGTTCTCTAGAGGGAAGGAAAATAACAAGTTTGAAAAGTGTGTATGTTTTAATTACGCTAGATACTTCAATGTGATAGAGAATAAACATTGAATTGGAACCGTTTGCAAAACAAATATTATTATGAATATCAAATCAGAGTTTGATCTTCCAATCTGTTATTAGTTACTCTGACATTTTTTCCCTATTATGAAAGCTTTGATGTTGACCTGCTATCTCTTACTGGAAACATAAACATTTAAAATGAAAGGATATTGACATAAAATTTTGTTTGCAAACAAACTGCTTTTAACTTATTTTTTCCATTGCTAACTTGCCTAATAAAAACCTGTGAAGTCCATTGTATTTGTTTATGGACAGTTTCACTTTTGGATTGTTAGTACTGCAATTCTTGGCTTAAAGCAATGCTTAAAGTCTGAGTAAGCTGGGCACCAGATCAGGAGCATCAAAAATTAGTCCTCTCACCTTGCTTACATGCTATCCCCAAAAGGCATCATTTAGCAGGTACCCAAAATACTAACCTGTAGCAATGAGGGTATCTGTTTTTTCTGGCTTTAGCTCTCAATACATAAAACAGCAACAAAAAAGAAGCTTATTAAAATCATTGGGTATGCTTAAGAGGCATTTTGAAAATGTTACCTGCCTCATGCTTTGATAGTTTCCTAATGATCTTTTGTACCTTGGTATACTTTTCTAAGGAAAAGAAAAGACAGAAATTTTTCAGATAACTTTTTTTTTTTTTTTTAATAGAATGAAAAAATGTATAATAGAATGGCTTGGGCTGGAAGGGACCTTAAAGATCACCGTGTTCCAACCTTCCTGCTGTGGGCAGGGCCACCTCCCACCAGACCAGGTTGCCCAAAGCCCTATCCAGCCTGGCTTTGAACACCTCCAGGGATGGGGCATCCACAGCTTCTCTGGGCAACCTGTTCCAGTGCCTCACCACCCTCTGAGTGAAGAATTTCCTCATAACCTCTAATTTAAATCTCCCCTCTTTTAGTTTAAAACTGTTAACTCTTGTAATGGCTTTCTCTACACACCCTGGTAAAGGGTCCCTCCCCATCTTTCTTGTAAAGCCCCCTTTAGGTATCGGAACACTGCTATGAGGTCTCCCCAGAGACCTTATTATTTCAATGCAGAGTTTATTTTTCTAGCTGAAGTATAAAATTACACTGAAAATAGGATTTTATAGAATTAATGCTAGCTTTGCTAGTAATGTTAATACTGTTTCAATATTTTACTGTAGAGTGGTCTTCTCAGAAAGAAGTGTTCCTTAGAGGTTTTGTATTTATTTTTTATTTGTATTTAATGTGTTTTGTTTGTACAGGCAAAGATGTGTAACATTTATGAAACTTTGGGTTTCTACAGAGAAATATCTGTAATTTTCACTTGTTTCATTTACTTGTATCCAATGACAGCTATAAGTTGTGCTTTAATTTTAATTTTTTACTGTGCCTTGTAAAATTCTCCCCTCTACCATATAACTTCCTCAGTGTAATGGGTCTGGCTGGGATGGAGTTAAGTTTCTTCATAGCAACTCACAGAGTGCTGTGTTTTAGATTTGTGACCAAAACAATGTTGATAATACATCCATGTTTTAGCTATTGCTGAACAGTGTTTGCACAGTGTCAAGGCCTTTTCTGTTTCTCACACTGTCCTGCCAGCAAGTTAGCTGGGGGGAAGATTCTGGGAGGGGACACGGCCAGGACAGCTGACCCCAGCTAACCAAAGAGATATTGCATGCCATATAATGCTATGCTCAGCAATAAAAAGGGAGAGAAGGGAGTTTAGGGAGGTTAGCCATCTTTCTCTTGGGAACTGGCTAGGCATTTACCCATGGGAGGTGGTGAGTGATTGCCTTTGCATCACTTCTTTTGTTTTCTTTCTTTTTTCTTCAACTTCTTCTTTGCTTATTAAACATTTTTTTATCTCAACCAACAACTTTTCTTGCTGTTACTCTTCCTTTCCTCTTTCCCTGTCCCACAGGGATGGGTCCTGGGTGGGAATGAGTGAGTGACTACGTGGTGCCTAGCTGTTTTCCAGGGTTAATTCACAACACGGTTCATAGCATAACTGTTTTTATTACTATGTTTGACCAGGAAAGCTTTAGAAGTTCTACATCCATTTAAACACAAAAAGAAATCCACATCATGCTGTGCATTGTTGGTAACTGAAGTCATTCTGTTGCATTTGCTGCAGTCTTCAAAGTATGATAGCTCTTAAAATTTGTGCAGTGGAGGCATTGGCCATCAAGTCTACGTTGCAGTGTTAATTTCCACTTTCATCCTCTCCCTCTAATTACAAGTAGGAATCAAGTGAGCCCCAGGCTGACTTACGTGTGTTTCTTTACAAGGGTTGGAAGCAGCACTTAAGGTTTCTATATGTATTTGTGTTACTAAGCCTCAAATCATATTTGTTGCTTAAATTGGATTGATCTTATGAAAGTCATCCATTACAGAACATACCAGATGCTGAAGTGTATAAAAATAATGTGATACTACACTTGATGGCAAAAGCCCTATACTGTCAAGAATGAAAAATGCATTTTACTCCCCAACCTGTGCACAGCCCTTAGGTCTCAATAAACTTTTTAATATTATTTGGGAAGATGGAAATAAAACATACTGATATGTTGGAATGAAAGTATCAGAAAACCAGTAACTTCCACAGTTATTTTAAATAAAAATTATTTTGTCATCATAACTGATAAAAACAGTAGAAAATTCTGAACTTGCTTGTGCTACTCTTTAGACCTTTCCCACCACCTATTTTCTATTGTCTTCAAATGAAACTGCTGCTCTTTTTGAGACTGAGTGATAGGAAATTTAAATTATCCAGCCGTGATTTACTCTCTTATTATAGAGCTGTGTTTCTTGTGTGCAGTGGAATGTTTCTTTGAATGAAGGAAAAGCAATGAATTCTTATGTAGTAGGATGAGCTAGAGCTTTTCACGTCTTCTTATTTCTGCAGCTAGTTAAGATTACTTCTTTTAGTTAAACTAACAACACTCACATAACCTTTATTACATTCAAAAACGCCACTAAAGCTAGAGCAGTAAGAAAACAGTTGGAAGGGAGTGTTTCACACCGAGCTGAATCCCATGCTGCCTAGTTTTGTGTTCCTTTCATTAACTAATCAAGTGCTTGTCCAAAGAGAGTTAGGCTTTTCTACATCCCTTATTCTTACTGAAGGATGATTTTGTGTATTTCCCTGCTGCATTCATAGTGCAGTCATATCCTTCTCAGAATTATTGCATAGGATGAAGAACTGAAGCCCTTCCATCCTCCCTTTGTGTCATAGTTTGTCTGTCCTAGAAGTTCTGTTGTGCATTTGAGCCTTCTTGAGATGTGTGCAAACATACCACTTACCTGTCTCATTTGGAAGTATCTGCCCTAATATACCCCGAGTTTACATTTCTTTGTTGGGTGGGCTGATTTATGCTACAGTATATCACCTAACATGGTTATAATGCATCAAACATTTATTAGGCCATTATCTTGTGTCTAACAACATTTATAAGGAAATGCCTAGGAAAGAATCAGATCAGGGCAAGCATACATGACACCCCTAATTCTCTCCCCCTACTCAGTTATTGTTAATTTAAGTACTTCCTGAGCCAGAGCTGTTTTCTGTGGAATTACTAGCCTTTAATAGATTTATTCTCTGTGGTCTTCTCTAGGGTCCTGAAGCCCATGTAAACTGTTAGCATCCACTGCATCCTGTAACAAAGAGCTACATGGACTGGAAAAGAGAGAGAGATGGTTCTTCACAAAATAGTGTCCTAATCCCAATGTCTTGTTTCCACGTAGTAACAGTCTGCTGAGATCCCATTGTTTTATATGTGAATTACACATGCAGTGTTTTACATTTGTCTATATTAAAATTCATTTGTCATTTTTACTGCCTAGTTACTCAGTTTATAATGGTCTTTCTACATTTCATTTGTCAGTTATGCCCTAATAAACTTTGTGTCATTAGCAAACTCATATTATTGCTCACTCATTTCTTCCAGTTCGTTTATGGATATGTTGAACAGTGTAGGTTCTGTAACAGATCCCACCTGATCTGTCTGAATGCTGGTCTGAGAACTCACCATTTACTTCTGCCCTCTCTATTCTGTATTTTTAGCAAGTGTTTATCCATGTCAGGAATTCTGTCTTATATCGTGACACCTCAGTTTTCTTAAAAAACATTTGGCAAGGAATTTTGTTGAAAGTCTTGAAAATCCCAGTAAATTTCTGGCATCAACGGTCCACCCACACTTTCAAATAGTTCCAACAAGTTCCTGCTTGGAAAGTTCCCTGTACAAAAGAAAGATACATTGATTCTACCATCATCGTTAATCTGATGTCCACCATTACTATCCAGTATTTCATTTTTTGTCACATTGCCTGATATAGGCTAAAGACTTAGTATTTTGTAGAGTACTAAATCCATCCAGACTTTTCTTGGTTTAAACTGAATGATGATTGGCTGTGAGCCAGCAGTGTGCCCAGGTGGCCAAGAAGGCCAACAGCATCCTGGCTTGTATCAGGAATAGTGTAGCCAGCAGGAGCAGGGAGGTGATCGTCCTTCTGTACTCAGCTCTGGTGAGGCTGCACCTCAAGTACTGTGTTCAGCTTTGGGCCCCTCAGTACAAGAAGGACATCAAGGCCCTGGAGCATGTCCAGAGCAGAGTCCTGTGAGGAGTGGCTGAGGGAACTGGGGTTGTGTAGTCTGAAGAAAAGGAGGCTCAGGGGAGACTTTATCACAGTCTTCATTTACCTTAAAGGAGGCTATAGCGGGAAAAATACAAGGAGAAATTTCTTCACTGAAAGGGTTGTGAAGTATTGGAACAGGCTGCCCAGCAAAGTAGTTGAGTCACCATCCCTGGAGGTCTTCAAAAAACGTCTAGATGTAGTGGACTTGGCAGTGCTAGGTTAAAGGCTGGATCTTTTCCAGATCTTTTCCAACGTAAATGATTCTATGATTCGGTGATTGCTGTCATCCAGTTGTGACTACTAAGGCAATTGTTGAACTAGAGATTATGCACCCCCATTAGGAGCTGAGATTCAGGACTGCTGGGTGAATACCATATAGTCCTGAGGATTTGCTACGTTCCTCCCTTTGATTTCTTCCATACTTCTTCCATAGTAACTGCAGGTTTACAGGTTCTTTGATTGGTCATTAACAAGGAGGAGATCCATCATGTAAATTTCCCCACACCGATTCAGCAAATTAAGTTTCTCTTCAATAGTTGCATCTTTTCTGAGCCTTTACTGTACACATTTATCATCAGTTGGTCCTACAACCTGGCAGACTTCCTTCTTCTGATGTGTCTTAGGAAAAATATTATTGTCGGTTTTGATTTTTTGCTAGCAGTTCCTTATTTATTTATCTTTTTTTACTGTATTTTTGTATTTATTACGCCTTAATTTATGATTCTATTTCCTCCATTTGGGCATGTTTGCAGCTTTTTGAAAAATGCCTTCTTGTTCTTACAACCTCCGTTATCCTGCTGTTTCAGTGTACCACCCTCTTGCTGCCCTCCCTCAAGCCTTCCACTCTCCCCCATGACCCCAGCACTGGCTTGTGCTTTCAATATCGTTACCCACAGTAGCTTCCACATCGCCTGTGAGGATTTAATTCTTGTAGCTGCTCATTTACATCCTTTTTAACTTTTTAAGGATGCTTTCATTATGTGTTTTTATTTTCTGTCCCTTAGTCATTTTACAGTGAGTTTTTGTAATCTAGGCTCATTTCCTTAGCTTTGAGACATTCTGTGATGATTGTTTTCTACATTCAAAATACAACACAAAATATGGTTTCTTCTGCTGGGGGTTGGAACTGGATGATCTTTAAGGTCCCTTCCAACCTAAGCCATTCTATGATTCCTTTGTTGATTTCACTGTCTTGCTCTCTCATCTCCCTCCCTGCCACTCTTTAATTTCTTCTTTCTCCCTCTGTCTGCGATATTGCCGTACTCTTTCTTGGCTTTTAATCCTGGCTCTTTCAGAAGTCCAGATCTTCACTGTTCTTATAGGTCTAGCTGCATTACCTGGTTCCTGTTGCAAGATTTCTTATATTTTGGCCCATTTCATTTCCACTTACTGGGTCAGGAAACCTGTCCTTCAGTTCTGCCTTCCATTACCTTTTTTCTTTCTTTCTTTGCTCTGTATTTATCACACTGTCTCAGCATCATCTGGCTCCTCTTCTGGCCTGTCACCCTGGAGTTGTTTTTCAGCAGGTATCTGCAAATTTTGTCTTGTCTGGACAGGCTTTCTTCAGCCTCATGCCCTAGCTAAATCTCACCTTCTGAGTTTTCTAGCGCCACATACTTCCTGCATGCTGACCATCTTTCTGGATCTGTATGTGTTTCTCTTTGCTACGTGAGTATTACTTTCATCTCCTGCATATCTCTGTCTTTGTAGAGAAAGGACAAAGGAAAATTCTCATGGAAGCTCCCCTGATGTTTATGAATGGCTCTTAGCATACTCATATGCCCTTTTCAGTTATGATTTCTCATTTAGCTATTTGCCTCGTGTTGTCGGTTCATTTACCGTGTTCAAAGGTGCAAATATGCCCTTGCTCCTTCGGTGTTGCTTATCCACACACACCAAGAAGCTCACAGATCTTGCTGCAGCATCCAAACTAGCCAGCCACCAAGAGACAAGCAAACGAATTTGCTTACAGCCAATAAATACATGTTGTTTCTCTTCACCGAGGATAAAGGCCAAAACAATCTGAGTGCGTTCTGCTGCTGGCTTCTGGTTGCTGAGAGCTATTTACTTTTCAACATTTAGAGATAACAGAAGCAAATCTTGTGGCATCTTCATCTCACTAATATGAAGTCTCTAAACATTTCTGGCTTTCATCTATATCGGTTTTGGAACATCTGGGTCTGAAGATATGTTCATATCTCAAGACAGTCTGAGATGCATAGTGTTTGAAGTTAGATTAAACTCTACTCTGAAAATTCTCTTAAGACATGGAAGTGCAAGAATTTTGGTAGGGTTAACAAAGGTAGAATGAGGTATTGTTGTATTTCATTAAAAATAACTGTCATTCAGAGAAAGACGTTTAGATCATAGAGAATATCCATGGGTATTGATTTTTGTCTGAATGTTGTCGTGAAATGTTTTCTGAAAGTTTTCCTATTATATGCATGGATTAAAAAAAGTTAGAAAATGTCACAGTTACATATAATTTCAAGCATTTGCAGTCTGAGCTAATTATGTTTGATTTTAAAACATTCTTTGAGCTGTTATTTTCCGAAACCAATTTTTATTCGTCCTTCTAAATAATATTTTAATTATATTCCAAACCTTACAGTGTAATTTTCCTCCATGTCAGAGAAGTGATACTTTCTATTGAGAGGCAGAGACATCCACAATGTGCTAAATAAAATCCCCTTGATTTATAACTGTTTTGATCTCTGAAGTTTCCACCAAGCAGAATCTTTTAAAAAATAGGACTGTTTACATTTGGGTTTGATTCAACCTGTGTGGTACTGGCAGCAGTGTGAATGCTCATTTTTGGCAGAACTTCTGCTTTCAGCTTTTTCACTGACTCGGTTTTTCCATTCCAACAGAGATACGTGTTTAAGTATCTCTGACTTGTGAAGTCAATTCCAGTGTTCAGCGCTTACATTTATCAGTCCAGGTGTTGAGCTATGTAGGCAAAATTTTTAGCAAAACATCTGAGAGGTAAAAATAATGTGATCTCTACATAAAAGACAGCAATAAAATGAGGTACACTTTTTGAGCCTGACTGCACTAAAATTTTTATGTCCACTCGTTCCCCAAGCTGTGCAATCTTAAAAGCTTCTTTCTGTAGTGTGAGATCTTTCATTATACAAAATGAGGGAAAGTGGCTTCAGAGGTAGGTCAGATACTACTAGTGCCATAGTTCAGTTTTTGATTTTCGTCCTCAAAGCATGCTTTGTGCTTGCAATGTTTGAAGCACAAAGATTAGTCTGTGAAATTATGGCATGACTGTCATTACAAGCTCATGGAGTTCGTGAGTTAAAATTATCGCTCTTGTCAAAAGGGACAGCATTTGCCTTTTTTCCCCTGAGGTTTTGAGTAACCTTCCTCCCTCTTTTGATTCTGCTGTTGGAAGAAAAGGAGATGCTAGTTCCTTCTGTATAAGGTGAATTATTTCTTTTAAGGACCACCCTGTCAGGGTGGGGGAAGCTCCTGTTCTTGTGCACATTTTTCTTATTCTGCTGATAAGAAATTTTAATGGAAGGCTTTTCCCTCTTCCAATACCAGATATATATATGTTGCATAGTGACATAACTTTTGGAGGTTTAACATATTGTTATGTAAGATATGGGATGGCTGGGCAAAACATGATACAGTAACCCAGAGCAGAGGTGAAGAATCCTGAATCTGTTTCTAAAAATAGATACAGAGTAGGCTGTCATTTTTGGGCAAAAGTAAAACTGAAGCAAATGTATGATATTTCAGAGTTTGTATTTATTTATTGAATTTTTAAAACCATCCATAAAACGCTCCAGATGTTTGTATTAGGCAGGAATTTAACTCTTTTGTTAATTCTTGAAAAGTAGCTGGCATACTGCAATGATTAGGGTCTAAAATAATCACATTCAATGAGATTGAAATATTGACATTCAGATAAATGCATACAACTGCAAATAAACCTTGATGATTTTGCTATTTCAAAACCTGTTTGACAGTAGATGGTATGAAGGGTCTAATTATCTGAAAAATTGAATGGAAACAGTTTCCACTGAAAAGTTTAAATTCAAACTATTTTAAAATTATGTAAGCCTATCATACTGTATTTCTCCTAGATAAAATATTTTATGGTGAGAACATTATTTAATCATTTCTTAGATCGGTGAGCATTACATCATCCGTCAGGAAAGTTTCTTACTATTGTTAGAATCCCACTATGGAATAGAAGCCTAGGAGGGGAAATGGTTTAGGAAAGGATTTTGTTGCACGTCTTCTCCCAAACTGCTTGTTTGCTTTGTTACGCTTCCTTGCAAGCACATTTTTAGGAGAAGTTGAGTGTACTAGATGATACTTTATCATGTGCACATTTTAAAGAACTGAAACTGTGATAGGTGTGCATTTCAAAACTCCTTACTTTTAGGGAGCAAAGTTCAAGTTTCAGTGAAAGTCATCACTTTGTAACTAATGGATATGCTCAGAAGGTTGCAGTCTAGACTAAGTGATGGTTCCTTCGTATTGAACAGAGAATAAATATTCAATAGATTTAAAATTGCTTTAGAACAGTAAAACAAAATATGTTAAATTGTTATGAAGAATTTATTGGTGGAAAGTTACTTCTGATCAATAAACTCTGCTTGGTACAAATTACATGCCTAGATTAAGGGAGAACTTTGTCAGTGCCTTGTATATCTGACTCAGGCATTTTAAAGGTAGTATGCGTTGACATGGCTCATGATAACAACGCATCTCAAGAGTAAATTTTAAGTCCCTTCTCATAAGACCACACCAAGTCCTTATTTAAAAGTTATGCTGGTATGATTTCTTTTGCCAGCAGCTCCTTATTACTGTCTAAGAGCTTGAAACTGGTCTGTTTCTAAAAGAGATGGACTCAATAGCTCAGTAGTGGACAACTGGCAGTACTAATCCCATGCCCTCTATAGTCTTCCTGTGAAAATAATTTTAACTGGGATATCTCTAGAAGAAATAACACAGAATTACTATTTTTATGGAATAATAGAAAATTTATTCTATGTTTCTTGTTTCTAAATTTTTTGGAGAGCTGATTAATCAGATTTGTTTATAAACCTTCAAACTGCTTAGGGATGATTTACATTGCTCTTTGGGGACTACTGGAGTTCCAGTAAACAGGTTTGTTTTTATGTCAGAGTTCAACTTACTAAAATTTACTCCAAAATCAATTTTAAGTAGTTACCCGTGCTACTAAATAACAGCTAATCATGCATTTATTAATCCTGTTGGTGTCAGGTTTTGCTGATTAGCATGGTAGTAACTCTTAATTGGTGCGTTACAGGAAGAGAAGGCAAACATCACAATAGTTTTGCAATTTTTGCATGAATTTTTCAAAAGATATGATATTTGGAAAAAAATACAATTATAGTTGTCTATAAGCACAGCTTCTTAGCTTTTTAAGGTTTTACTGAAATCTTAGATTATTTCATGTTAATGTCTTTTTTTTTCTTTTAACCTGACAATTGAGAACAGTGCATTTCACTACCTAGAATCATCCAACAAATGTAAAATTTTATTTTTTTTATTTATTTATTTTTGTGGAGATTATTGAACAACTGGCCTGGTGAACTCAGATATATTTTCTCACTTTCCTTAATTCTATCTCTGACCAGTCAATTTTTTGCTTCCAGATATCTTGTCATCCCACCTTTGAAGACAAATTGGAAAAAAACCCATGACTTTCTGTCGCTTGAATAAACCAATTTTCCCAAACAATATAATCTCTTTGCTGAAATAGTTCATTCCAGGAATGAGAGTGTGGGTAAAATTCATTGGCATAGGAAAGTAGCTGCCAGAAGTTCCTACTTATTCTAATGGAGCTTTTCACATGTTGTGTGAGAAACAAAAACAGCAAAGGTGTGCCTGCTTTATCTAGGTACTAGTTCTGTCAGGTGTAGTGATACTTCTGTTGTTAACAGGGCTTGTGCATGTAGTGAAGAGAGGGTATGATTTCATGTGCCGACAACTCCTTATTGCTCTCTTATTGCTGTGTGTGAGAGCTTGAAAGTATTCTAAAAGAGATGGATTTGAACAAAATCAGTGGCTAACATACACAGAACCTTAGAAATTAAAGTGAGAAAAATGTAATTGATCATCCAGCCTCTTCCACTCTACTTCTAAGATTATTCCTTTAAGTGAACATTATTGTCTTTGCCTTCCTTCTGTGTTGGTTTTAGTACTCTTGCCCATCTTGAATAGGTGACTTGGTAACAGCTCGTCTGAACCATATAATTGCTATGTATAACCGTCTATTTCTTATTTTCTTTCTTTGGCAAAGAAATTTTGTGTAATTAACTCTGCATATTTTTACTCATCTAATTCTTTCTGTTATGAACTAGGCCATTCTCCCCTTCTATTCAGCAAGTCCATATATTTTGTACTAATTAATATTCCAGAGTTAAGAGGAACCGCTTGGAGGCTCACTGGCTCAGGCCTAATTATCGCCTACGTATTCCTGGTTAAGTGGGACATGAGCAATATCTTTTCAAATACAGAGACATACAGAAATGTTCAGGGTTATTATTAAAAAGCAACCCTTTTTTCCCCTCCAGTTGTTTGTCTGAATCGCACTAATGTTCATTTATGTCTTATTTTATAATTCAAGGTCTTCCTTCATGTTGCCTTTTGGAAATGATGTTCACTCTTGCTTCAGGTCAAAGTCCATCACAACACGGCAGACATAAGACAGTTTTCTCTTCACAGAAAAAAATGAAGATGACATTTATGTTAAAATAGTTTTTTCCTAAACAATTGTAATAGCACTGGTGAAGCCATCAAAGTGGTGTGACCGCAGGTGTAACAATCAAAAGGGGTAACCCACATGGTGCAGGTATGTAAGAGCTGCGAGTAAGAATTGTTTTCCAGAAGCAGAGTAGCTGTGTTTAAGATAGTACTTGCCAGCATAATTACGGATATGAAAGGTCAGATTCACTCAGGGTAGGAACGTTGGGCAAAATAGCTCAGAGAGTGCTAATTTACAGCATGAGCTTTATCGCTGAGTACTTTGGTGTTAATTAGTTTTGGCTAGTACAGTCCTATGATGTTGGTCCAATATGCTCTTTTTGTTACTATGATTTTATCATTGGTAGCAGCATGTTTATTGTTTCTGCAAGCTTTAGAGTGCACTGTAAGCAAGTTGATATCCTTACACTTGTGTTCAGTCCAAGTTTGTCATCTCTGGGATTCAACTTTATTTGGTACCAAAGCTGAGTAGAAGATACATGTAAAACTGACCAAAAGTCTCAATTAAATGTAGAGTGGTTTTGTTGGGTAAGATTAGGAAAAACTCCCTTAGGTCAGAATAACCACCTCTTTTTAAAGTGCAGGTCTATAGGTGTGAATGAGTATTTATATTATCTGCTAAGTGGGTAATTGGAAAAGAGGTAATTAGGACTGCGTTATGGATGTCCTTAACTACACTGTTGGACACCTCTTGGTGAGACTGTTGAGATACAGCCTTAAGCTTAAAGAAATAAATGCCTTGCTACGAATAACGTCTTGTTAGTTTAACTCAATAATGAATTTAGACGTGACTTGGGAAAACATTATTTTTCCTAGCATTCTCTCTCTCTCTCTCTGTAAAATTTGAAACTAATTTTTTTCAAAGTAATCTTTTGGTTATCTGTAGTCTTATTGAAAATGAACGCTGTTAGACCTGTGATCAGGAATGCCCTACGTACAGGAAATTGTATGCAGTGTTATGTGATTGTCATGGCTCTGGTTAATTTGACAATCTCTACCAACAGTGGCAGGTATGTTCCAAAAACTATGTGAAACAGGAGACCGAAAGTTTAAATGGACTTGACAGTATGTATTCTAAAACTGCTTTCTAGCTGAACAAAGAACTTAGACAATTAACTACAACCTTAGAAGATGTGAACTCAATTCTCTCTTCTAACTCAGACTTGAATTTGCATTTTCCTCACCAAAGTTGAAGCCAAGGGATTCTTCTTGACAAAAAGAATATATATGTATTGGAAAAAAAAAAAAAGGAGAAAATTGTAGGACACCCAGATGCAAAAGATACTCAGCTTCAGTCACAGATTTCGAAATGGAATTGATTACCTGATAAGTTTTGAGGAGAAACGTTTAAGTCCTACCCTGTCTTTGGCCTTTTAGTGACTTGCTTTGGTGCCTTGTTGTTTAGAGAGCTATGCTTTGAATTCCAGCCCAGCTGTCTCATTCTCAACAGACATTTTAACTGAACCTTAACGATTTTGCTACTGATGGTAATGCTTATTCTATATGCTTGCTTTCTTAACTCTGGTTCACTGTAGGATGTTAGAGGGACCAGCGTGGCCATTTCTGTGTTTTTGTTGTTGTTTTTTATGGGAAGTTAAGCAGGAAAGTTCTGAGACTGTGAAGATATTTTGTCTACTGAGTAAACCTTTGAGGATCCCAGCAGAAACTTGTTAAAATTGTAACTGACCACAACAGATTAATAAACTATCGCTTTTGGAAGGTATTCAAGCTATACATAAAGATAGTTCTCCAGTGAAGAAAGGAATGTTTTTATTTACATAGTTCTCATAGCAGATGGAAGTAGATTTGCAATATGCAGTCTGTTTTCAGCTGTGTGGTTTGTTCACTGACTTAGCAAATGCTTGTAACCTGCCCTAACATTGTGTTTTATGGAAAGTGAACAAAATCCCATTTTTACATTCATTAAGTGTTCTTTCTTGTGTGTAGATTAGCACTGCCTCTTTTGCAGCCACTCTGAAGTACCCCAGCTTCCTAGCTTCTGTCCTTTTGTAGGGATCCTTAATAGAGTCCATTCCTTCCAGTCTGAGCCATGAGCTGGAAGGGGGACTGGAAGGTAGAATAAATGCAGTAAATTTTATTTTAAATTATTTCCCCACACTTTTTAAAAAAATATATATATTGAAGGTAAACTGCATCCTGGCAGGGGGATTACAAGCCAGGTGATATCAGGGACATCTTTTTCTGTAGACATTAGTCCAGGTTTATCCAAATGATGAAGGTATATAAGCATTCTTTTGTACATACACTGTTGATGCTAATGAAAACTACAGCCCCCAGGTTTTCAGACATTCCTGTGCACTGGTCATGCTTACTTTATCCTAGTTTCCAGCTTTCCCTGTGGCTGTCACTTCCACACAGACTTTAAACAGACTCCACCCAGGCTATTTTTTTTTTTTTAATATATATTCCACGGAACACAATTTCAGCTCATTCCACCCATTTGGTGTTGCTGTACATTGTGTAAATAGTTGAGAGGGGGCAGAATGATTTTCCTGTGCTCACAATCCACCTGAGCTTGCACATCTGGTGTCAAGAAGAAGGGAGGATAAGAGAGAAACAGATATTTTAATTGGAAGGGGGGAGAATAAAGGCAAGGCAAGACTGAATGTTTCAAGAGATACCAAGACAAAAGTCTGGGAGCAGAACAGCAGCAATGAACTTTACTGTTTATGGGTCTGGCACAGGTGGAGATCATGGGGTCCACAATCATTTTACAAGCCCTAGTAGCATGCAGCACTAGACAAGCAGTCCAATTAGTCAGTGCTGTTCCCAATGGGTCCTGTGGGGTGAAAAAGTGAGTCATCATATAGTATTCAGCCACTTTATGCAGAAGGCACCTCAAATAGGGTCCACAGGGGAGCCTTAATTATTGGAGTTCTGACACTTGGGTGAAGTATTTGGATTTTTAAATAGAAATTTCATATAGCAAACTATATTTCATCCCTATTTTCTTGAAAAGTGATCTAATGTAAAATTAATCATGAGATGGCTCAATTAAATGTAGACTACTGCCCACAGCTTTTGCATTTAGAATAGGACAGATACTGTAATATCCACATAATCTCTGAATGTGAGAGGGCACTTCTACCCCTACTGAGAGAATTCGGAAACTCTGTCAAGAAGTACTTCATAAATATAGCTGAAAACACTAGTCATATTTTTAATCTTTCTGAAAGATCTAAAGCATTTAAATTCAAATTTGCAGTTCAGATGATGTATCCCCACTCGGCAATTGTAAAATAGGCCTTCTTTTTAATATTCACTCCAGGGATATAGTGAGCAAAATAAGATTAAAGATGTGGTTTTAAAATAAGATAGGAGGTTTTTGAGGGCTGTGCTTTGTAGACGTGTTTAGAAATATTTGCTCTAATCTACTGAGAGAATGTTTTACTCCATATAAAGTATATTTTAAAGATGTGATTTAGAACAACGAACATGCATTTTATATAAACATGTTTTATCCAGGAAAGATCAAGTATTATCTTGAATTGGTGAATTTATTATCATGACAATAGCATAAAGTGTAGTAAAGAGGTAAGACAGGAAGAAGAAAATCTGAAGCATTAATCACTGCAGTTCAGAGGTGAATAGTTTTATGTATCAGTGAAGTTTTATAATGAAGATCAATTTTTTTTAACTGGCTGAGTATAAAAAAAGTGTTGATTTGCAATCCCTGCAGCATAAATAGTACATTTCTTCATCAGTCAGCAATATTTTTATTACTATAATTATACTCAGAGGCAGTCGGATTTTAGGCATCTGATTTTATCCAGATGATAATTACATATTTATTACCCAAGTTCCTAATGTTTATTTTGAAACAAGACATTCCTACGCATGCTCGTGCATGCAGGCACATTCAAGGCCTACCAGGAGCTAGAAGTGCGTACTATAGCAAGGAAACATGGTGTGTTGTTATTATTTTTTAAATGGGTCAAGCATCTCACTTTTCAACTATGGTTATTTCCTAGATGGGTGAAATATTTTATTATTGTTAAGAGTGACTGTTCTTCATGACATATTGAAGGGTAAAGTGGGAGCAAATGCAAAACTATTCTTTTTCGCTCAAACTGGCAGATATAAATAGAAGTATCAGTGATGTGGATTATGTTGTAGTTATGCTATCTTTCCCACTAGCTGGAGATTATTGGCATCTTTCAGTAGAGAATAAACTAGGATGCAATATTTTTAGGATAATCAAATAGTTATAGGATGCGATATTTTAAGTATAACCAAATAGCCAGAAACAGCTCTATTAAAAATTCATGTAGCAGAAAGGAGTTTTAAAAGTCAGAAAAAAAAATGTTTTCTCTTTAAAATTCTTGTGAAATTTGCCTCCTGTGATCCTTAATTTCTAGTCTTTTCCCCACCCTGGAATCAACATTAGTATCAAGTCAGCAAATATTAGTGGCTTCAGCTGAACCCCCCTACCCCTTTTTTTTCTTTTTTTGACTGTCCTCATTGAAAACAAGATAAAATGATGAATAGCAGTTTTTGAAACTCAAGTGAATTTGTAAGTCTCTACACAGACATACTCTTTCAGAAATATAGTAGCCCAAGGCAAGTATCTGCAGGAGTGGAATGCATATGGATTCACAGCTTTAGGTCGTAAGATCTTAGTGTGATTCTGCATTTTTCTCCAACAGTGTTTTATAGCTTTTATTTTGCCTGTCTACTAATTTAATCCCTCTCAAAGGCTTTAACTGTTCATTCTACTAGATTTTCCTACCCATACCCTGGGATAGGTAAATAGCTTTCTATGTAGCTTTTTATATATACTATTGGAATTATTAATGCTTTCATTGTAAGTCAATGATATTTATGAGATACTTGTAGAGTGATTTATCTCTTTTCAAGTATCAACAAGCTACCAGGTTTAGAAAGTATTTATATTCCTTTCTCTGCATCTGTGATTGATGACAGGACCACTGATGCTGTGCTCTGTGTGGGGGAACACTGTGTCTGGCCAGATCTGGAGATACAGATCTCAGTCTCTGTCATCTTTTGTGAGAAGATTTGGGAGGAGTGAACGCACATGATCAGATTTGAAAGAAAGAAGAAGTAGTGGGGAATTCTTCATCTAAAGCTTGAAATACAGGAAAGGTTCTAGCTCATGGTGAACTTTTAGGCTGACTACGTTTGTGTTTTTTTGTTTGTCTGTTTTTAAACATTGTATTAGTTGGAAGACTTCTATCCTTTTGCTATTCCACAACCAATCTCTAAAGAAAACACTTATTTAAAGATATATTCTATTCTGTGGCATGCAGAGTAATTCTGCAGTTTCAGATTTTTTATTTATTTATTTATTTATTGGTAACTTACTCAAGTATGTATGAGAGTTTTTTGAGCAAGTTCGCAGATGATACCAAATTGGGTGTAGCTTTTGACTTTGTCAAGAGTGGTGAGGCCTTGCAGAGAGATTTGGACAAATTAGGGAGCTGGGCAATCACCAACAATATGAAGTTCAACAAGAGCAAGTGCCAGATTCTGTACCTGGAAAGGGGCAGCCCTGCTTATACGTACAGACTACGGGAAGAGATGCTGGAGAGCAGCCCTGGAGAAAGGGATCTGGGGGTTTTGGTCGACAGCAAGCTGAACATGAATCAGCAGTGTGCCCTGGCAGCCAGCAGGACCAACTGTACCCTGGGGTGCATCAAGCACAGCATTGCTAGCCAGTCAAGGGAAGGGATTGTCCTGCTCTGCTCTGTGCTGGTGTGACCTCACCTCAAGTGCTGTGTGCAATTTTGGGCACCACAGTATAAGAAAGATATAAAACTGTTAGAGAGTGTCCAAAGAAGGGCAACAAAGATGGTAAAGAGTCTAGAGGGGAAGACATATGAGGAGTGTCTGAAGTCCCTTGGTTTGTTCAGCCCAGAGCAGAGCAGGCTGAGGGGAGGCCTCATGGCGGCCTGCAGCTCCCTCACGAGGGGAGCGGAGGGGCAGGCGCTGAGCTCTGCTCTCTGGGGACAGCGACAGGACCCGAGGGAACGGCATGGAGCTGGGACAGGGGAGGGTCAGGCTGGGTGTTAGGGAAAGGTTCTGCACCCAGAGGGTGGTCGGGCACTGGAACAGGTTCCCCAGGGCAGTGTCACAGCACTGAGCTGCTGGAGTTCAAGAAGCGTTTGGACAGCGCTCTCAGACACACAATCTGATTTTTTTTCATTTTTAATCTTTTTTGGGTGGTCTTTATGGGTCCCTTCCAACTTGGATATTCTATGATTCTACGGCATATAAAATATGTGATTTCTGGTTAATTATATTGAAAGCTGAGTTTAAACTAGACTGAGTAGGAGCCTGGAACTTAGGAGAGTGTAGGGTTTGTCTTTGTGTCTGGCTGGGAGGAACAGTGTGTTTAGTTAGGGTTAAGATCCATGTTACCATAGTAAGTGTACTTCAATATTTCAGCAAGATTATCTGTGGATAGCTATGGCAAAGCTATGCTGTGGTACAGCCTGTTTTAAGAAGTTTGATTCATTTAACAAAGAAAAAACAGGCTGAGAGCAAAAATAATGACTTTTGAAAATAAAAGTATGGGTAAATGAGGGAAAAGAACTGCTTAAAGTTTCTAAATTCAGTGCTATACCAAAAAGTAAGTGTAACAGGTACTGAACAAACCTGTGGTTTCATTTTCACTCTTACAATCACAGGCTTGATATTCTGAAACATTCTGCCAATTGGAAGGTGAAGGGAAGAAATTCAATTAATATTTTAAATGTTTCATCAGTTTGTGAATGACAGAGATTGTTGTCATTACCTTTCTTTCAGTAGCAAGAGTTTGGACTACAGGACCATGGAGATTTCATCCAGCTTTATGCTTCTATTTAAGAAAATGAATTCCTAACAGCTACTGAATTATGAAAATGACTGTGCCAGACTGCTCATAATATTTCAGAGTATGCATGTTAAAAAGTGTTTCTCAGTGACTGATGAAGATGTTCAGTGGAGACCTAATTATTATCTGAGATGTTGAGGGAAAATAATTCAGTGTCAATTAACCGAGTTCCGCAGTGATGCTGGTATATACTATTCAAAGGGAAAAAATTGCTGTGCTTGCAAACTGGTTGATAATGCTGTAAAAATTTAGATCAGCAAAGTTAATTTTAAAGACAGTAGAGAGTTCATTATTAATGGTAACAACATTTTAATGCAATATTATGAAGGTGAAATAAAGAGCTATTTAATCATTAAAAATTGCAAAGTAAAATTATAAAACTAAAGTGCAATAAAATATGTAGGTTTGCTAAAAAGTACAAGAAGCAGCAGCTTCTCTCTTAACAATTGTGTATGATATTTCCTAGGCTTTTTTACTGCAAAATTCTTGTTTTATACTATGATACACCAGAACAGGTCTTGGAAATGCTTGTTAGTTATTCACTGCTGCTTTAGGCTGGCAAAATATAAACGTAGGCCACTTCCACACTTGAACAGAACAGAGGGAGCAGCCCAGGGTGGGTCTTCCCCAAATAATCAGTTGGTATTTGCATTATTGTGTATTAGCGTACTTGACAAATGTTAAGTATGTTAATAGTATTTTGGCTATTTTTGGCTTTTATAATTTTTAATATTAGTATACCAAGTGAAACCATTGTGGAATACAATGTACTGTTGCATATGGAATATAGTGCCAAGATATTCTGCTTGTAACTTGTAGACTAATAAAACCTCATAGTTTTAGCCGTAGTTCAATGCCAGTGATCACTATCCCTCACATATAAATTTCACTGCAGGTTTCACGTGTATTGTGAAAGCCTCCAGTTTCAAGACTTGATCAGATCATATTACTTCATGTAAGAAAAGGATATGCCACATATAGAGTATGTATACTTACAGTATTTATGGCTTTATGCTTCTATTGTCATTACTCCATTTTAATAACAATAATGCAATTAAAAATGGAATTAAATAGAGGATACTGTAAGTCCTTAACAGTGTCATTTGCTAATGAACTCAGACTTTATGCATATTCATACATAGATATTTTACAAATATATATATTTAGGCTTCTCTTTGATATGAGAATTCATATTTAGAATTATGAGTTGTTATATAGCTTGTGCTATGCTTCTTAGTAGGAAACTCTGTGTACACACTCAAAATAATTGAATATGAGAAATACTTATAACTTGTTATTAATATTTCAGCTATTTACCTGGAAATATGAGTTAATGTATTTTAAAAGCTACATTGGATTTCTTTACCTGGGTTTGCACAACAAATTAACATTGTCTTCCTGAATCATTTTTTACCATTCTTTGAAAATTTGATGAAATGCACAGTACATATGAGCAGAAGAGGCACCCTCATATCTCAGGAATCCATCTTTCTTTCTATAATCTGTAAACTAATGAAGTACACAATGTTTGTTTGTTTGTTTTTTCTTCTTTTTTTTTTTTTTAACCAAGATTCCTACCAGTTTTACAGCAAAATTGAACTTGTTTAGAACATTTTATTGAAGTGAAACAGATACCAGTCTTCAACATTCATATGGTTGTGCTTTCCTTTTCCCTTCTCTGTTTTTGTTTTGTTTTGTTTTGCTTTTTAATATTGGTCTTCATTTAGATATCAGAAAATTCTGCTTTTTTGGTGCCATATATTTCATAGTCTCAAGGGCTATTAAGAACTGATGTCCTTTGGCACTTTTAAGAGTTAGGTCTGCAGAGCTTTGGTGTAAGTTTTATATCAGATTTTCTGTCTGTCAAATTTTCTATGCTAGTGGAGTACCAAAGCTCTAGAGAGTTGGGCACACCACTGCCAAGGCCTCCAGCATGTACTCTGTTCATTCACCAACAGAAGACTTGCTTATCTGACACTCTGCAGTGCTGGACATGGAATGCAGAGCCATGATCTTCCATACTGCTGTTAACCGCCTGCCCTTAACTCTTTGCAAATTATTCTTTAGTCCTTCATGCTTAACTGATACCTCTAATTGTTCTCCTGGTACTGGCTGAGGGCTGCATGTACTATATCTGCCTCCTCAGCCTGATATGCCTCTAAGAGGTCTGAAGTCAGTTCCTCTGGGGTATCCTCATGGAGTTACCACTGTGGCTGGAGAAGTAAGGCCACATTTCCTTCCATATTGGCCACTGACAAAATAGTGGTGCATAGAGACTGTGATCCCTGAAAGCAGTACGGCGGCACTTGGTACAAGCAAGGACAGAATGATGCAGGGCAGAAATAGGAAGAGAAAAAGAAATAAGGCTTGACTCCATATATGAGGCTTATAAGGGAGATGCATGTCACTGCCCCTGCTTCTTAAAATTATCATATGTGACAGACAAAAGGATGATGTAGTGCTTCCCAGAATATCCAGCTGAAATATATGCTGTCCGCAAATCATAGTTTTATGGCATAGCTTTCCTTTGAACTGCTGTAGTAAGAATGCATCTTCTGGGGCTCAGATTTGAAGTAGTCTGAATTATAATCCCCAAAACATGTACTGTGTAATTTGAAGGTCCTCAGAAGCAACTGCATCATTGTGCTGACAAACTTGGTGAAGAAGTCTGACTTCATCAAACCCCAGGAGCTATTATTTTCCTGTTAAAATATTAACCCAAGCCTTCCTATTCATGGGCTTCATACACTCATGGGTTGTCCCACACTGAAAAGTAGCAGGCAACTCTCACCTCTTCCTACAACAGCTGCCACCCTTTCTTCCTTGCCTAGGAACATTCCCCTATCCTTTCCTCATTTCAGCACACGTCTTTTCCTTACCTTCACCTGCAGCAGCAGCAGCATCCCTCTTGTAAGCAAACAGTCCCTTCCCATTGCTCCATTCAGCAGTGGAACTACCTGTTGCCTGTATTATTCACTCTAAATAATCCTCATTTCCTTTTCTCTCCTATCCCTAACAGAAGTTTCCACTGAACTGCTATGCCTCTGGGCTACCGATACTGAGCAGAGGGGGTCTGGACTGGGTGCTGTTTAGTTAAGTGAAACCTAAAAAGCTTGGATCCTGCTAGCCTGGAGGCTGCTCTTGGGAGAATACATCTTCCAGTCCAGTAAGCCCCCCATCTGGTTGTTCTTTTACCCTCCATGCCCCTCACAGATGTAGTCTCTCTCCCTCGACAGCATTTGCTGCTTTAACAGTTGTTCTGTGGCTCTTCCAAGAGATGCCGTGCCAGATGGAAGGATTTGAGAAATGGATCATTCTCACTCTTGCTACTCTTTTTTGGACTGGAATGCAAAACATACTGTAAATGAAAACAGTATTAAACACTTTGCATAGTGTACCTTTTAGGTAATTCATCTTTTGCTAATTGGATGAACTCTTTGGATCAAGTTTTTTTAATGTAAGTAATAACTGCCAGCTCTTATTTTTATTGCTTTTCATTGCTCCAGGCAAATATATTATTTTGATATTTAAATAATTGGCAACAGAAAGTTGCCAGTTACTAGAAAAATTACAACAGTGAATCATCAAGTCAGACAATCATTTTTAAAAGGGTTGGGGGGAGAGATTTGTTACAGATCTCCGGATGTTATTTTGTTCATGTCCCAAAAGAAAATATCAGCAGTGCTAAATCCTGAGCAGGCTGGCCTGAACAGGTAATATTGCTCAAATATTGATAATTAGAAATACTTCCTGATGTCTCCCAAAGTGCAGTAAGCCCTCTCCACTGAATCCATGTGGTAATTGGAGCCATTCTGCAGGGTACCCAAGAGCAGTGTGATTCAAAGCAGAGCTGGTGGCTCTGTGTCAGCACTGCTCACATTTTTGTACACTGGGACATGCAGCCTACACCGACCCATGTTGTCTGCTGGGTATCCGTGGTTGTGCTCACCAGTGCAGTTACAAGGAGGGCAACCCCGCAGGTAGTAAAGGTATCGTGTGCCTGAAGTTGAGTAAAAAGCAAACTGCGATGGGAAGTGCCTCACAAAGATCAATTCATTTAAAAATTGTGTGTAGATAAAGATCTTCCCATGGTAGGGACAGACCTTGTCGCCTGATTGTTTTTTCATGGCAATTTATTTTGATAGACTGAAGATTACAAGAATGTGGAAACAATAGGCATTATAATTGCTAAGTAGTATTTTGGTTATTAAATGGATAATTTTTTATAATTGAAGGTGATGGAAATATACTTAACAAAAAAAACATATTTTATCACAGTAAGCATTGAAAGTTAAAGCCAAGTAGTATAATGTAGCAATTATGTATAGTTTTATAGTGTCTGTTTTTGATTCTAATGCTCAGACATAATATGCTTTTCTTTTAATTTTAAATACCTACCTCACAATATATGCATGCCAAGTGATTGATGCCTTTTTTATTTTAATGAGCATTTATAAGCCTCATCTGTGAACAATCTGATCTATCAAGCATTTGCTAAACAACTTCTCAATAAAAGCCTTCTAAACTTAGTTTTAGTGTATCACGTTGAAAGTATAGCAAAACCTCGTCATGGTGGGGACTGCACTCCACGGGCAAGGCTATACCAGATGTATATCAATATCTGCATTAACTTCACCACTGAGGTTGAACATTACATGTGCCATTGTTTGGAGAGCACAGCTCAGAGTTCTAAAATGCGTCAAGTTGTAGAAGTAAATGGGAGGCCATGGGCTTGATTCCATTCTTGCAGCAATGTGTGATCAATTGAAAAACTGTTACAGTGATATAACTGGCTTAAAATCTAGCCAGAACAAGATTGAACATCTGGAATGTTAAGTTAGTGCTGCACTATTGTATGCAAATACCTTACAGACTATTACCGTGCGCAGGTTAAGCACACTACCAACAACTATTTCAGGAAAGCTAAGATTTCATTTTTGTGTAGAAAATCAACTTGCAGTTAAAGCTGATAGTTCCAAAACCTTTGGAGTTCATAGCTACACCCCAGCAGTATCTGAAACACTGTTATTGGGAATATGGAATGCTTACATGATTGCAGACAACACAGCTAATTGGGTAATTAAACTAATATTTAAACAATAAACTAACATTTAAAAAATAAACTAATATGAAACTAATAACATTAACATCTTTGTGTGGTACTATAGGATGAGATTACCAAAGGATGATTGTTCAGTGATGCACAGCATCTCCACCGATAGCCAGATTTGCACTGCAAATACCACGTATAAAGAACAGATAGGCCCCAACTTAAACAGGCAGGACTGTGTGTGATACGAAATGGCAGTTAACATCAGTATGAAAACAGTGTTCAAAAATTAAAAGAGGGGTAAAAACTGCAAGATGTCTGTTAAGAGAACGTTGAGGATATGCATGTGGTGATTTCACTAGTGCATTGAGATGTACGATACAGCTGAGAGTGATACATCTTAGGAAGTATAGTAAGGTTCAGTGTATTGTGTACTGGCTTTTTGCCCTCAGTTCTGCTCCATATTCTGGTAAATACCTGCACGTTGATGGCCTGGAATGAATGCCTATTAGGAGTGATCTTTCTGCAGTTCCAAGTCTCAGAATCACAGAGTTGTTCAGGTGGGAGGGACCTCTTTTGGTCACCTAGCCCAACCTCCTTGTGCGAACAGATCAGCTACAGTGGGCTGCCAAAGGACATCTCCAGTTGGGTTTTGAGTGTCTCCAAGCATGAAGACTTCACAGCTTGTTCCAGTGTTGGATGACCTTCACAGTAAAGAAGTGTTTTATTGTGTTCGGATGGAGTTTTCTGTTTCATTGGTGGTGGGTTTTTGCTTGTTTTGTTTTTTAAATTTGTGCCCCTTGTCTCTTATCCTTTCAGTGGTCACTACTGAAAAGAGTCTGACTCCCCCTTCTTCATTCCCATCCATCATGTATTTCCACACTTAGATCCCTTTAAGCCTTTTTTTCTTCATGCTGAAGAGTCCCAGCATTCCCAGTCTCTCCCCCTATGTGACATGCTCCAGTCCATTAATCATCTTTGTATCCCTAAGCTGTACTCATTCCAGTAAATTTGTGTCTATCTTGTACTGGTGAGCCCAGAACTGGACACAGTGCTCCAGATGTGGCCTCTCTGGTGCTGAGCAGCAGGGAAGATTCACCACCCTTGACCTGATGGAGATGCTCTGCCTAATGTAGCCCATGTAGCCCATGTAGCTCCTTCTTTGCTGTGAGGACACATTGACTCCTGTTCAACTTGCAAGGTCCTTCTCTGCAAATCTGCATTCAAACCAGCCTGCAGCAAGTGCCGTTTTATGGGGTTACCCCCCCTAGGGGCAGGACTTTGCATTTCCCCCAGTGAATTTGATGAGATTCCTCTCAGCCCTATTGTCTACCTTGTCCTGCTGCCTCTAAATGGCAGCACAGACAGGCAAGTCCCACTGTGTGCTAAGTGAATCATAGGAACAGTTAGGATAGAGAGTTATTTTCAAAAGGTGCTTTTAAAATAAGTTCCACAATCAAAACCATAGAGTGAAGACGCACAAGAAGCTCTTGGGTATGGTGAAAGAGAGAAGTGCAGGTTCTCATCCCACCATTTGAACATATTAGAGGAAACTGAAGACATCATAGGTCTTTAAGAAAATATTACTTATTTGTAGCACTTTTGCCCTAAGTAAAAGTAAGTAAGTAAAGACACTAAGTGAAAGTAAATTGAAAACACACCTGCAAGACAAGAAGCATGTGGAGGGAGATACAGAAAAGACAGACTTCTTTGTATGAGAAGCTATTATAACAGTTCAGAAGTAAAATCAAAAAAACTCTGTTTAGATATCATTTATAACAATTTAAATCTATCAAAGTATATTATAATTTTCTCTGCATGGGAGATAATGAATACAGAATTGCATACAGTTTTATAATGCAACAATATTTTTGATATGCATTGTTTTTAGTGACTATTCAAGTAATTTCAGGTTAGGTGCTGTTTTTATGAAAAATAAAAGTCCGTGGGAGTTGGTTTAGCATTTTGCTGCTTATATATCAAATCAAGTTATGTTCTCCTTCAGAACAGATTTTTTTAAATCTTTCTCTCCCGCACAAGAATTTTTCTTAGATAAATGAGCTTCTGCAACAAATAGAAGATGTTGTATGGAGTAT